>NW_027507748.1:21722442-21773880 GCF_037356315.1 Lithobates pipiens
GAAAGGCGTATGGATGGAGGCGGGGGAGGGAAAGGCTCGCCAATGGAGGCGGGCAGGGGAAAGGCGTAGGGATGGAGGCGGGCAGGGGAAAGGCGTAGGGATGGAGGCGGGCAGGGGAAAGGCGTAGGGATGGAGGCGGGCAGGGGAAAGGCGTAGGGATGGAGGCGGGCAGGGGAAAGGCGTAGGGATGGAGGCGGGCAGGGGAAAGGCGTAGGGATGGAGGCGGGCAGGGGAAAGGCGTAGGGATGGAGGCGGGCAGGGGAAAGGCGTAGGGATGGAGGCGGGCAGGGGAAAGGCGTAGGGATGGAGGCGGGCAGGGGAAAGGCGTAGGGATGGAGGCGGGCAGGGAAAGGCTCGCCGATGGAGGCGGGGGGGAAAGGCTCGTCGATGGAGGCGGGGGAGGGAAAGGCTCGCCGATGGAGGCGGGGGAGGGAAAGGCTCGCCGATGGAGGCGGGGAGGGAAAGGCTCGCCGATGGAGGCGGGGAGGGAAAGGCTCGCCGATGGAGGCGGGGGAGGGAAAGGCTGCCCGATGGAGGCGGGGGAGGGAAAGGCTCGCCGATGGAGGCGGGGGAGGGAAAGGCGTATGGATGGAGGCGGGGGAGGGAAAGGCGCGATGGAGGCGATGGAGGGCGGGGGAGGGAAAAGGCGTATGGATGGAGGCGGGGGAGGGAAAGGCTCGCCGATGGAGGCGGGGGAGGGAAAGGCGTATGGATGGAGGCGGGGGAGGGAAAGGCGTATGGATGGAGGCGGGGAGGGAAAGGCGTATGGATGGAGGCGGGGGAGGGAAAGGCTCGCCTATGGAGGCGGGCAGGGAAAGGCGTAGGGATGGAGGCGGGCAGGGGAAAGGCGTAGGGATGGAGGCGGGCAGGGGAAAGGCGTAGGGATGGAGGCGGGCAGGGGGAAGGCATAGGGATGGAGGCGGGCAGGGGGAAAGGCGTAGGGATGGAGGCGGGCAGGGGAAAGGCGTAGGGATGGAGGCGGGCAGGGGAAAGGCGTAGGGATGGAGGCGGGCAGGGGAAAGGCGTATGGATGGAGGCGGACAGGGGAAAGGCGTATGGATGGAGGCGGGCAGGGGAAAGGCATATGGATGGAGGCGGGCAGGGGAAAGGCGTATGGATGGAGGCGGGGGAGGGAAAGGCATAGGGATGGAGGCGGGCAGGGGAAAGGCGTAGGGATGGAGGCGGGCAGGGGAAAGGCGTAGGGATGGAGGCGGGCAGGGGAAAGGCGTAGGGATGGAGGCGGGCAGGGAAAGGCGTATGGATGGAGGCGGGGGAGGGAAAGGCTCGCCGATGGAGGCGGGGGAGGGAAAGGCTCGCCGATTGAGGCGGGGGAGGGAAAGGCTCGTGGATGGAGGCGGGGGGAGGGAAAGGCTCGCCGATGGAGGCGGGGGAGGGAAAGGCGTATGGATGGAGGCGGGGGAGGGAAAGGCGTATGGATGGAGGCGGGGGAGGGAAAGGCGTATGGATGGAGGCGGGGAGGGAAAGGCTCGCCGATGGAGGCGGGGGAGGGAAAGGCGTATGGATGGAGGTGGGGGAGGGAAAGGCTCGCCAATGGAGGCGGGCAGGGGAAAGGCGTAGGGATGGAGGCGGGCAGGGGAAAGGCGTAGGGATGGAGGCGGGCAGGGGAAAGGCGTAGGGATGGAGGCGGGCAGGGGAAAGGCGTAGGGATGGAGGCGGGCAGGGGAAAGGCGTAGGGATGGAGGCGGGCAGGGGAAAGGCGTAGGGATGGAGGCGGGCAGGGGAAAGGCGTAGGGATGGAGGCGGGCAGGGGAAAGGCGTATGGATGGAGGCGGGAGGGAAAGGCTCGCCGATGGAGGCGGGGGGGGAAAGGCTCGCCGATGGAGGCGGGGGAGGGAAAGGCTCGCCGATGGAGGCGGGGGAGGGAAAGGCGTATGGATGGAGGCGGGGGAGGGAAAGGCGTATGGATGGAGGCGGGGGAGGGAAAGGCGTATGGATGGAGGCGGGGGAGAGGAGGCTGCCTATGGAGGGGGCAGGGGAAAGGCGTAGCGATGGAGGCGGGCAGGGGAAAGGCGTAGGGATGGAGGCGGGCAGGGGAAAGGCGTAGGGATGGAGGCGGGCAGGGGAAAGGCGTAGGGATGGAGGCGGGCAGGGGAAAGGCGTAGGGATGGAGGCGGGCAGGGGAAAGGCGTAGGGATGGAGGCGGGCAGGGGAAAGGCGTAGGGATGGAGGCGGGCAGGGGAAAGGCGTAGGGATGGAGGCGGGCAGGGGAAAGGCGTAGGGATGGAGGCGGGCAGGGGAAAGGCGTAGGGATGGAGGCGGGCAGGGGAAAGGCGTAGGGGATGGAGGCGGGCAGGGGAAAGGCGTAGGGGATGGAGGCGGGCAGGGGAAAGGCGTAGGGATGGAGGCGGGCAGGGGAAAGGCGTAGGGATGGAGGCGGGCAGGGGAAAGGCGTATGGATGGAGGCGGGGAGGGAAAGGCTCGCTGATGGAGGCGGGGGAGGGAAAGGCTCGCCGATGGAGGCGGGGGAGGGAAAGGCTCGCCGATGGAGGCGGGGGAGGGAAAGGCTCGCCGATGGAGGCGGGGGAGGGAAAGGCATATGGATGGAGGTGGGGGAGGGAAAGGCATATGGATGGAGGCGGGGAGGGAAAGGCATATGGATGGAGGTGGGGGAGGGAAAGGCATATGGATGGAGGCGGGGAGGGAAAGGCATATGGATGGAGGTGGGGAGGGAAAGGCATATGGATGGAGGTGGGGAGGGAAAGGCGTATGGATGGAGGCGGGGGAGGGAAAGGCGTATGGATGGAGGCGGGGGAGGGAAAGGCTCACCCTTGTAGTCCAATCCAATAGAAGAAGAACTACTGGAGCTCAAAATTGCTAAAAAAAAAAAAAAAAAAAAAAAAAAAAGGAAGTTTATGCTGGTTCTGATAGAAAGGTATCAGAACACACAGAGCATCGCAGTTTGTGTATGGGGCTGTGTAGCTGCAGACCGGCCAGGGTGCCCATGCTGACCCATGTCCACAGCCAAAAGTGCCCACAATTGGCAGGTGAGCATCAGAACTGGACCATGGAAGAAGGTGGCTTGATCTGATCAACTCAAGAATGGTTTGAAGAACAAAAACGAGTTTTGGAGGTGTTGACTTGGCCTTCAAATTCTTCAGATCTCACTCCACCAAACATTTGTGTGATGTGCTGGTATAACAAATCCGATCCATGGAGGCCCCAACCTTGCAACTTATATGATGTAAAGTATTTGCTACTGGCGGCTTTGGTGCCAGATACCATAGCAAACCTTCAGGAGGTCTAGTTGAGTGCATGCTGCAATGGGTCAGGGATGTTTTGGTGGCACAAAAAAATAACAAAAAAAATAAATAAAAAGCGACCTACTAAATATCAGGTGGGTGCTCATGTTATGGTGGGTGGTCACAAAGTTATAGCTGATCGGTGTCTAAGGAAGACATTTTGACTGCCAAAAGATTTAGACCCCTTTCACACCAGGGCGTTTTGCAGGTGCTATAGCGTTAGAAATAGCACCTGCAAAACGCCCTAAAGAAGCTGCACCATTGTGTGTAGTGTGAAGGCCCTGAGGGCTTTCACACTGGAGCGGTGCGCTGGCAGGACGTCAGAAAAAAGTCCTGCCAGCAGCTTCTTTGGAGCAGTGAAGGAGCGGTGTGTTTACCCCTCCTCCACCGCTGCTCCCCATTGAAATCAATGGGGCAGCGCTGTAATGCCGCTGGGAAAACGCCGCTATTTCGGCGTATTGCCGGCGGTTTTAATTCTTTCGCGGCCGCTAGCGGGGGTAAAAGCGCACCGCTAGCGGCCGAAATGCGCCGCAAATCCGGCGGTAAAACGCCGCTAAAAATAGCGCCGTTTTACCGCCGACGCAAGGTGCGGTGTGGTGTGAAAGGGGTCTTATTGCTCTGTCCATCCAGACTTGAGGTTAAACCAGCTTTACCACAAAGCACAGCCCTGTCTGGCAGAGAAGAAACCTTTTTTTTTTTTCTCTGCCGAAGATCAGGAATATTTACAAGTCTTGTCCCTCCCCCAGCCTGTGATTGGACAGTGAAAGGAGAAACATAAGTGTGATCAGCTTATCTCTGTCACTCTGCTCTCTCCTCCTATCAGCGCGTGAAGAACAATGGATTGGTGAGAGATGAGGTCAGTCTTGGGTTTGTTTTTTAAGGTGTAAATAAACTTCGAGACAAGCAATGTCTCCTTTGCAATAACATAGACCTACCTGGCGGCCTTCCTTGGGACGTACAGGGAGCTGCGTGTGTGCTGTTGAGTATACTGTAAATTCCAGCACTGTCGGTGTTATCCCACACTGGCCAATCAAGACAGCCGAAGACTGACGCCTCGAAGACGCTGGCGAGAAGACGTGGACACCATGGAGGAACCTTGAGGGTGTTGGACCATTGGGGCCAAGGTGAGTATTTCAGAGTTCAGTTCTGCTTTCATTTCTGGTGTAAATACAAAATGTTACCTCTGATGAGGTGTAAGCCCGGCAGGATCGCTGATCTGTCCTTTGGACATATTTACGGTTTTCTACAATAGGACAGAGTGTGAATGGGTTAGAGTCCCTGTCAGGTTGTTACTGCTGTAACAACCTTCTCAATTGGATTTAGGTCTGGACTGTGACTGGGCCATTCTAACACATGATTATTCTTTGATCTAAACCATTCCATTGTAGCTCTGGCTGTATGTTTCGGGTTGTTGTCCTGCTGGAAGGTGAACCTCCTCCTCAGTCTCAAGTCTTTTGCAGACTCTAACAGGTTTTCTTCTAAGATTGCCCTGTATTTGTCTCCATTCATCTTCCCATCAACTCTGACCAGCTTCCCTGTCCCTGCTGAAGAAAACCATCTACACAACATGATGCTGCCACCACCATGTCTCACGGTGTGGATGGTGTGTTCAGGGAGATGTGCAGTGTTAGTTTTCCGCCACACATAGGGTTTTGCTTTTAGGCCAGAAAGTTGAATTTTGGTCTACTCTGACCAGAGCACCTTCTTCCACATGTTTGCCGTGTCCCCCACATGGCTTCTCACAAACTGCAAACTGGACTTATTGCTGTCTTTCTGCTATGGTGCCGTTTGCTCACTAAGGTTCTCTAACAAACCTCTGAGGGCTTCCCAGAACAGCTGTATTTATACTGAGATTAAATGATGAATTACACACAGGTGGACTATTTACTAATTAGGTGACTTCTGAAGGCAATTGGTTTTACTAGATTTTAGTTAGGGGTATCAGAGTAAATGGGGCTGAATACAAATGTCGTCGCCCCCCCCCCCCCCCCCACAAAAAACTTTTAAAAAAAAATATTTGTAAATTTTTTACAATAAATATGTGAAATCATTTATTTTCCTGTTCCTGTGCCACTTTGTGTTGATCTATCACATACAATACATTTACGTTTTTGGTTATAACATGACAAAGTAAATTTCAAAGGGTGTGAATACTTTTTCAAGGCACTGTAGGCAATACAAGAGGCTGACACATTACACAGCATGAAAGTTACAAGAGCCTAAGCTAATGGTGGTCAACTTTCTTCATATGGAGGCCTCAAGTGCGCCCCTAACATCACCAAAGGGCCACAAACAAAATACAGAGAATATTTATTGTCAGCGAGACTGCGGACATGACATAAGATCTGGTCAGAGACTGGGGACATGACACAAGAGCTGGTCAGAGGAGACTGAGGACATGACACAAGGGCTGGTCAGAGGAGACTGAGGACATGACACAAGGGCTGGTCAGAGACTGGGGACATGACACAAGAGCTGGTCAGAGACTGGGGACATGACACAAGAGCTGGTCAGAGACTGCGGACATGACAAGAGCTGGTCAGAGACTGCGGACATGACACAAGAGCTGGTCAGAGACTGCGGACATGACACAAGAGCTGGTCAGAGACTGCGGACATGACACAAGAGCTGGTCAGAGACTGCGGACATGACACAAGATCTGGTCAGAGACTGCGGACATGACACAAGAGCTGGTAAGAGACTGGGGACATGACACAAGAGCTGGTCAGAGACTGCGGACATGACACAAGATCTGGTCAGAGACTGCGGACATGACAAGAGCTGGTCAGAGACTGCGGACATGACACAAGAGCTGGTCAGAGACTGCGGACATGACACAAGAGCTGGTCAGAGACTGCGGACATGACACAAGATCTGGTCAGAGACTGGGGACATGACACAAGATCTGGTCAGAGACTGGGGACATGACACAAGATCTGGTCAGAGACTGCGGACATGACACAAGATCTGGTCAGAGACTGCGGACATGACACAAGAGCTGGTCAGAGGAGACTGAGGACATGACACAAGGGCTGGTCAGAGGAGACTGAGGACATGACACAAGGGCTGGTCAGAGACTGGGGACATGACACAAGAGCTGGTCAGAGACTGGGGACATGACACAAGAGCTGGTCAGAGACTGCGGACATGACAAGAGCTGGTCAGAGACTGCGGACATGACAAGAGCTGGTCAGAGACTGCGGACATGACACAAGAGCTGGTCAGAGACTGCGGACATGACACAAGAGCTGGTCAGAGACTGCGGACATGACACAAGATCTGGTCAGAGACTGCGGACATGACACAAGAGCTGGTCAGAGACTGGGGACATGACACAAGAGCTGGTCAGAGACTGCGGACATGACACAAGATCTGGTCAGAGACTGCGGACATGACAAGAGCTGGTCAGAGACTGCGGACATGACACAAGAGCTGGTCAGAGACTGCGGACATGACACAAGAGCTGGTCAGAGACTGCGGACATGACACAAGAGCTGGTCAGAGACTGCGGACATGACACAAGATCTGGTCAGAGACTGGGGACATGACACAAGATCTGGTCAGAGACTGGGGACATGACACAAGATCTGGTCAGAGACTGCGGACATGACACAAGAGCTGGTCAGAGACTGCGGACATGACATAAGATCTGGTCAGAGACTGCGGACATGACACAAGAGCTGGTCAGAAACTGCGGACATGACACAAGATCTGGTCAGAGACTGGGGACATGACACAAGATCTGGTCAGAGACTGCGGACATGACACAAGATCTGGTCAGAGACTGCGGACATGACAAGAGCTGGTCAGAGATTGCAGACATGACAAGAGCTGGTCAGAGATTGCAGACATGACATAAGAGCTGGTCAGAGATTGCAGACATGACATAAGAGCTGGTCAGAGACTGCGGACATGACACAAGATCTGGTCAGAGACTGCGGACATGACACAAGAGCTGGTCAGAGACTGCGGACATGACATAAGATCTGGTCAGAGACTGCGGACATGACACAAGAGCTGGTCAGAAACTGCGGACATGACACAAGATCTGGTCAGAGACTGGGGACATGACACAAGATCTGGTCAGAGACTGCGGACATGACACAAGATCTGGTCAGAGATTGCAGACATGACATAAGAGCTGGTCAGAGATTGCAGACATGACATAAGAGCTGGTCAGAGATTGCAGACATGACAAGAGCTGGTCAGAGATTGCAGACATGACATAAGAGCTGGTCAGAGACTGGGGACATGACAGAAGGGCTGGTCAGAGACTGGGGACATGACACAAGGGCTGGTCAGAGATTGCAGACATGACATAAGAGCTGGTCAGAGATTGCAGACATGACATAAGAGCTGGTCAGAGATTGCAGACATGACAAGAGCTGGTCAGAGATTGCAGACATGACATAAGAGCTGGTCAGAGACTGGGGACATGACACAAGGGCTGGTCAGAGACTGGGGACATGACACAAGGGCTGGTCAGAGGAGACTGAGGACATGACACAAGGGCTGGTCAGAGGAGACTGAGGACATGACACAAGGGCTGGTCAGAGACTGGGGACATGACACAAGAGCTGGTCAGAGACTGGGGACATGACAAGAGCTGGTCAGAGACTGGGGACATGACACAAGAGCTGGTCAGAGACTGGGGACATGACACAAGAGCTGGTCAGAGACTGGGGACATGACAAGAGCTGGTCAGAGACTGGGGACATGACACAAGAGCTGGTCAGAGACTGCGGACATGACAAGAGCTGGTCAGAGATTGCAGACATGACATAAGAGCTGGTCAGAGATTGCAGACATGACAAGAGCTGGTCAGAGATTGCAGACATGACATAAGAGCTGGTCAGAGACTGGGGACATGACACAAGGGCTGGTCAGAGGAGACTGGGGACATGACACAAGGGCTGGTCAGAGGAGACTGGGGACATGACACAAGAGCTGGTCAGAGACTGGGGACATGACACAAGAGCTGGTCAGAGACTGGGGACATGACACAAGAGCTGGTCAGAGACTGCGGACATGACACAAGATCTGGTCAGAGACTGCGGACATGACAAGAGCTGGTCAGAGACTGCGGACATGACACAAGAGCTGGTCAGAGACTGCGGACATGACATAAGATCTGGTCAGAGACTGCGGACATGACACAAGATCTGGTCAGAGACTGCGGACATGACAAGAGCTGGTCAGAGACTGCGGACATGATACAAGATCTGGTCAGAGACTGCGGACATGACAAGAGCTGGTCAGAGACTGGGGACATGACACAAGAGCTGGTCAGAGACTGCGGACATGACAAGAGCTGGTCAGAGATTGCAGACATGACACAAGAGCTGGTCAGAGATTGCAGACATGACACAAGAGCTGGTCAGAGACTGGGGACATGACACAAGGGCTGGTCAGAGGAGACTGAGGACATGACACAAGGGCTGGTCAGAGACTGGGGACATGACACAAGAGCTGGTCAGAGACTGGGGACATGACACAAGAGCTGGTCAGAGACTGCGGACATGACACAAGAGCTGGTCAGAGACTGCGGACATGACATAAGATCTGGTCAGAGACTGCGGACATGACACAAGATCTGGTCAGAGACTGCGGACATGACAAGAGCTGGTCAGAGACTGCGGACATGATACAAGATCTGGTCAGAGACTGCGGACATGACAAGAGCTGGTCAGAGACTGGGGACATGACACAAGAGCTGGTCAGAGACTGCGGACATGACAAGAGCTGGTCAGAGATTGCAGACATGACACAAGAGCTGGTCAGAGATTGCAGACATGACACAAGAGCTGGTCAGAGACTGGGGACATGACACAAGAGCTGGTCAGAGACTGGGGACATGACACAAGGGCTGGTCAGAGGAGACTGAGGACATGACACAAGGGCTGGTCAGAGACTGGGGACATGACACAAGAGCTGGTCAGAGACTGGGGACATGACACAAGAGCTGGTCAGAGACTGGGGACATGACACAAGAGCTGGTCAGAGACTGGGGACATGACACAAGAGCTGGTCAGAGACTGGGGACATGACAAGAGCTGGTCAGAGATTGCAGACATGACATAAGAGCTGGTCAGAGATTGCAGACATGACAAGAGCTGGTCAGAGATTGCAGACATGACAAGAGCTGGTCAGAGATTGCAGACATGACAAGAGCTGGTCAGAGATTGCAGACATGACAAGAGCTGGTCAGAGATTGCAGACATGACAAGAGCTGGTCAGAGATTGCAGACATGACAA
The DNA here is from genome assembly GCF_037356315.1 of Lithobates pipiens. Taxonomy (NCBI): domain Eukaryota; kingdom Metazoa; phylum Chordata; class Amphibia; order Anura; family Ranidae; genus Lithobates; species Lithobates pipiens. The sequence continues at coordinate 21,731,958 of NW_027507748.1, forward strand.
GAGCTGGTCAGAGATTGCAGACATGACAAGAGCTGGTCAGAGATTGCAGACATGACAAGAGCTGGTCAGAGATTGCAGACATGACAAGAGCTGGTCAGAGATTGCAGACATGACAAGAGCTGGTCAGAGATTGCAGACATGACAAGAGCTGGTCAGAGATTGCAGACATGACAAGAGCTGGTCAGAGATTGCAGACATGACAAGAGCTGGTCAGAGATTGCAGACATGACAAGAGCTGGTCAGAGATTGCAGACATGACAAGAGCTGGTCAGAGATTGCAGACATGACAAGAGCTGGTCAGAGATTGCAGACATGACAAGAGCTGGTCAGAGATTGCAGACATGACAAGAGCTGGTCAGAGATTGCAGACATGACAAGAGCTGGTCAGAGATTGCAGACATGACAAGAGCTGGTCAGAGATTGCAGACATGACAAGAGCTGGTCAGAGATTGCAGACATGACAAGAGCTGGTCAGAGATTGCAGACATGACAAGAGCTGGTCAGAGATTGCAGACATGACATAAGAGCTGGTCAGAGACTGGGGACATGACACAAGGGCTGGTCAGAGGAGACTGGGGACATGACACAAGGGCTGGTCAGAGGAGACTGGGGACATGACACAAGGGCTGGTCAGAGGAGACTGGGGACATGACACAAGGGCTGGTCAGAGGAGACTGGGGACATGACACAAGGGCTGGTCAGAGGAGACTGGGGACATGACACAAGGGCTGGTCAGAGGAGACTGGGGACATGACACAAGGGCTGGTCAGAGGAGACTGGGGACATGACACAAGACCTGGTCAGAGGAGACTGCGGACATGACACAAGAGCTGGTCAGAGGAGACTGCGGACATGACACAAGAGCTGGTCAGAGGAGACTGCGGACATGACACAAGAGCTGGTCAGAGGAGACTGGGGACATGACACAAGAGCTGGTCAGAGATTGCAGACATGATACAAGAGATCAATATAAACATAAAAGCAGAGCACACACCACCAGTTGGAAACACAGGGCACTCTGGCACTGCGAGCAGCCTGTATGGACGCTGTCAGTGGGATTTGGATCTCCAGGAAGCTCCCCCAACCCTACATCCCAGTAAACATCGTTCGACACCAGCCCAGGTGACCCCGAAGCACTGCATGTCCTGTGCAACCCTCATCTGCATTTGAAGGATCATACCAACACCATCGATCAGTATGCTGTGATAAGTAAGGACTATTGCAACAACGAAGGAGGACCATTCCCCCAAGGCTATACTACCATCCAGTCCACTACTTATAAACAAACATACAGACCAGACTCGGTTCCATAAGGCTCTGAAAAAGAGGAAAAATCCTCGGAAATAGTGAGCCAATCTCTCCATCTCATCATCCCATGAGACATGGCTTTTGTCTTATGACCTACTTCTGTTTTTTTTTTTATTATAAAACTTTTCACCAAGCATAATGCACCAGGCCACACTCCTTTTTTCTTTCATTCCTTGCTCACAATACAAGAGCTGGTCACAGACCGGCGTCAGGATACAAGAGCTGGTCACAGACCGGCGTCAGGATACAAGAGCTGGTCACAGACCGGCGACATGATACAAGAGCTGGTCACAGACCGGCGTCAGGATACAAGAGCTGGTCACAGACCGGCGTCAGGATACAAGAGCTGGTCACAGACCGGCGTCAGGATACAAGAGCTGGTCACAGACCGGCGTCAGGATACAAGAGCTGGTCACAGACCGGCGTCAGGATACAAGAGCTGGTCACAGACCGGCGTCAGGATACAAGAGCTGGTCACAGACCGGCGTCAGGATACAAGAGCTGGTCACAGACCGGCGTCAGGATACAAGAGCTGGTCACAGACCGGCGTCAGGATACAAGAGCTGGTCACAGACCGGCGTCAGGATACAAGAGCTGGTCACAGACCGGCGTCAGGATACAAGAGCTGGTCACAGACCGGCGTCAGGATACAAGAGCTGGTCACAGACCGGCGTCAGGATACAAGAGCTGGTCACAGACCGGCGTCAGGATACAAGAGCTGGTCACAGACCGGCGTCAGGATACAAGAGCTGGTCACAGACCGGCGTCAGGATACAAGAGCTGGTCACAGACCGGCGACATGATACAAGAGCTGGTCACAGACCGGCGTCAGGATACAAGAGCTGGTCACAGACCGGCGTCAGGATACAAGAGCTGGTCACAGACCGGCGTCAGGATACAAGAGCTGGTCACAGACCGGCGTCAGGATACAAGAGCTGGTCACAGACCGGCGTCAGGATACAAGAGCTGGTCACAGACCGGCGTCAGGATACAAGAGCTGGTCACAGACCGGCGTCAGGATACAAGAGCTGGTCACAGACCGGCGTCAGGATACAAGAGCTGGTCACAGACCGGCGTCAGGATACAAGAGCTGGTCACAGACCGGCGTCAGGATACAAGAGCTGGTCACAGACCGGCGTCAGGATACAAGAGCTGGTCACAGACCGGCGTCAGGATACAAGAGCTGGTCACAGACCGGCGTCAGGATACAAGAGCTGGTCACAGACCGGCGTCAGGATACAAGAGCTGGTCACAGACCGGCGTCAGGATACAAGAGCTGGTCACAGACCGGCGTCAGGATACAAGAGCTGGTCACAGACCGGCGTCAGGATACAAGAGCTGGTCACAGACCGGCGTCAGGATACAAGAGCTGGTCACAGACCGGCGTCAGGATACAAGAGCTGGTCACAGACCGGCGTCAGGATACAAGAGCTGGTCACAGACCGGCGTCAGGATACAAGAGCTGGTCACAGACCGGCGTCAGGATACAAGAGCTGGTCACAGACCGGCGTCAGGATACAAGAGCTGGTCACAGACCGGCGTCAGGATACAAGAGCTGGTCACAGACCGGCGTCAGGATACAAGAGCTGGTCACAGACCGGCGTCAGGATACAAGAGCTGGTCACAGACCGGCGTCAGGATACAAGAGCTGGTCACAGACCGGCGTCAGGATACAAGAGCTGGTCACAGACCGGCGTCAGGATACAAGAGCTGGTCACAGACCGGCGTCAGGATACAAGAGCTGGTCACAGACCGGCGTCAGGATACAAGAGCTGGTCACAGACCGGCGTCAGGATACAAGAGCTGGTCACAGACCGGCGTCAGGATACAAGAGCTGGTCACAGACCGGCGTAAGGATACAAGAGCTGGTCACAGACCGGCGTCAGGATACAAGAGCTGGTCACAGACCGGCGTCAGGATACAAGAGCTGGTCACAGACCGGCGTCAGGATACAAGAGCTGGTCACAGACCGGCGTCAGGATACAAGAGCTGGTCACAGACCGGCGTCAGGATACAAGAGCTGGTCACAGACCGGCGTCAGGATACAAGAGCTGGTCACAGACCGGCGTCAGGATACAAGAGCTGGTCACAGACCGGCGTCAGGATACAAGAGCTGGTCACAGACCGGCGTCAGGATACAAGAGCTGGTCACAGACCGGCGTCAGGATACAAGAGCTGGTCACAGACCGGCGTCAGGATACAAGAGCTGGTCACAGACCGGCTACAGGATACAAGAGCTGGTCACAGACCGGCGACAGGATACAAGAGCTGGTCACAGACCGGCGACAGGATACAAGAGCTGGTCACAGACCGGCGACAGGATACAAGAGCTGGTCACAGACCGGCGACAGGATACAAGAGCTGGTCACAGACCGGGGACAGGATACAAGAGCTGGTCACAGACCGGGGACAGGATACAAGAGCTGGACACAGACCGGGGACATGATACAAGAGCTGGACACAGACCGGGGACATGATACAAGAGCTGGACACAGACTGGGGACATGATACAAGAGCTGGACACAGACCGGGGACATGATACAAGAGCTGGACACAGACCGGGGACAGGATACAAGAGCTGGACACAGACCGGGGACAGGATACAAGAGCTGGACACAGACCGGGGACAGGATACAAGAGCTGGACATAGACCGTGGACATGATACAAGAGCTGGTCAGAGACTGTGGACATGTTGTTGGATATTGGGAACACGCTTCAGGAGACATTTGTTAACATCTAATTAAGTAAAAATAAAAGAATTTATGTCCTATGCAGCCCATATACACAATCCTCCACCCACAGTTGATCCAGAGGAAGGCAAAAAACCCCAGCAGTGCATGATCCAATGTGTTACAGCAGGGGGGAAAATTCCTTCCTGGTCCCCCAACAGGCAATTGGATGTTCTCTGGATCATCTGTACCAAGAAAATGTCAGTACCCAGTTATATTATGTACATTTAGGAAAGAATCCAGGCCTTTCTTAAAGGCAATCTACTGAGCTGGCCAGAACCACCTCTGCAGGGAGTCTATTCCACATTTTCACAGCTCTTACTGTGAAGAAACCTTTCCGTATTTGGAGATGAAATCTCTTTTCCTCTAGATGTAAGAAGTGTCCCCTTGTCCTCTGTGATGACCTTAAAGTGAATAACTCAACACCAAGCTCACTATATGGACCCCTTATATATATTTATACATGGTGATCATATCCCCCTGTATTCTCCTCTTCTCCAGAGTGAATACATTCAGTTCCTCTAATCTATCCTCATAGCTGAGCTCCTCCATGCCTCTTATCAGTTTGGTTGCCCTTCTCTGCACTTTCTCCAGTTCCCCAATATCCTTTTTTTGAGAACCGGAGCCCATGGGGGTCCAAGCCATTGGAGAGAGACCCGAAGAGTCTGGCTGATCAGAGAGAGATGCACAATACAAGAGACTGATGATCGCCATTACAAGAAATAGGAAAATCGCAGATCGATGTACATTCCAAAACCTGCCGCGCCATCTGTCTCATCCACCCCAGTCCAATCAGAGACAACCTACAGCTGAGACATCCGCTTCGGTGGGAAGACCCTTCAAAATCTACCATAGGAGAAATCCTTGGCGATTCCTTCCCCATACACACAGAGCGATCGTCCTGATTCACATCACATTCACCCGGCAAAGTCATTCCAAGCTGCTGAATGTGCAATGAAAGACGATGAGGAGAGAAGATCGCGGTGATCCAGGACAGAACGGATCCAGACTCATCATCATCATTCCCAGACCACTAATAATACATTGTATCTTTTTCTCTATTAGGATTGCACTGCAATCATTTATATCTTATTTCTCATGCTGTGACAGATTGCTGCCCCCCCCCCCCAGCACTGACAATCCACATTCATGTCCTCACTTTGCCCCCCATCCCATGTTACCCCGATCTGTAGAGAGTACTTACAGGGAGCCGAGGAGATCCGTATGAATGGAGGTGATGATGGTGTAAATCCTCCCCTCCTCCTCCTCTGACAGTCACACTTCCCTGTCTGCACTCTGCTCAGCTGACTGGTCACCTGACTGCACACAGCCGGGGATGCTGGGAATTCACATGGTAATAGTAGATCGTGGGGGGGGGGGGGGGGTGGAGGGGGGTTTTCACAGGTCAGGTGACTTCCTCCTCCCAGGAATGGCAGAGATACAAGAGAGATTATTCAATGATCACTGGATACAAAGTATCCTCCTGACATGTCATTTCCTAAATTACAGCTCCGTGTGCCGGGGGGCATGAATGTGCCCTCTGTGTGCCGCACGTCTGATCGCCAAACAACGGGCACCGAAACCTCAACTTTAACCCTTTCACTGACACTGACTTTTTTTTTTTCTTCCCATCAGGTTTTTTTTTTTGTACTTGTTTAACCACTTGATCCCCGGGCCTTTTTCTGACTCACTTGTATACAGTAAAAATAGCGGTCGTTCCAATTTGTTTTTATGTTACACGAAAAAGTACCGGAAAGGTGGAGGAAATGCAAAATTTCACTCAATTTTAGAGCTGCACAATTCTGGCCAAAATGAGAATCACAATTTTTTTTTTGCCTAGAAAAAAAAAAAAAGATCACGATCCTCTCACGATTCTTGTGACGTAAAATCTTTCACATTATACATAAACTTTACTGGTTAGTTGTTGTTTTTATTCATTAAAGTAGTTAAAAAAAAAAAAAAAAAAAGCTGCACTTGAAAGACCGCTGCGCAAATACAGTGTGTCATAAAATAGTCTAGTGCAACAACCACCATTTTATTCTCTAGGGTGTTATATATATATATATATATATATATGACACCCTAGAGAATAAAATGGTGGTTGTTGCACTAGACTATTTGTCACTATTTTATGTGGTTTTATAGGGTTTATAGGGTGTCTAATATATATATATATGTGTATCTATGTGTGTGTATGTGTGTGTGTATATATATATATATATATATATATATATATATATTATATATATGTTTGGGGGTTCTAAGTAATTTTCTACCAAAATAAATTATTTAAACTTGAAACCAACAAATGTCAGGAAAAGGTTCAGTGTTTAAGCAGTTAAACTTTTTTCCACTTACACACAAAGTCTATTCCATGGACAAAATTGTTACAATGTTTATAATTAAAGAGGGATTCCACTGGAAAAAAAAAAAAGAATATATATATATATATATATATATATATATATATATATATATATATATATATATATTTATTAATTAATTAATTAATTAATTAAAGCGGGATTGCACTGTGGAAAAAAATATTAAAAGCCAGCAGCTATAAAAGCTGCTGACATTTAATAAATGGACACTCACCTGTCCCGGGTTCCAGCGATGCCGAGGCCGATCGATCGCTCGGCTCTCGGCTGCTGCTGCCACCATTCTAGGTGAGGGAATCAGGAAGTGAAGCGATGCGGCTTCACTTCCCGGTTCCCTACTGCGCATGTGCGAGTCGCGCAGCGCAATAGGAATTGTCCGCGCTGCCTCTGGGACCCGTGTGTGTCCCAGCAGACAGCGCGGCAGGACAGGAAATGGCGTAGACTCCCACGGGAGTCTATGCCCGGAAGTGGGTGTAAATACCTGTCTTTGACAGGTATCTGCACCCCCCTCCCCCCTGAAAGGTGCCAATTGTGACACCGGAGGGGGAGAGGGTTCCGATCAGCGGAAGTTTCACTTTAGGGTGGAACCCCGCTTTAAAAACCCGCAGATATAAAATACTGCAGCTGCTGACTTTTAATAAATGGACACTCACCTGTCCCAGGGTCCAGCGATGTCGGCAGCCGAGATCCATTAGGGGCGCCCCCCTCCATGGCTGCCACCTGAATTTCAGGACACTGGGCGCATGAATTACAGCGGCGGGGTGTTTTTTTGTTTTGTTTTTTTGTTTTTTAGTACCTGATTGGAGCCAGAGGCTCTAATGGGCTTGGAACGTAGAGCATTGCGTCCTGAGTACAACACACACATAATAATATATACATACTCTCTATGTGATGTAGTGCTTTGCAGTTCCATCTAGGTAGCACTGGGGGCACTGGTTCAAATCCCAACCATGACACCACCTGGCTGGAGTTTGTATCTTCTCCCTGTGTAGGTTTTCTCCAACGCTTCAAAGACATGCTGGTAGGTTAATTGGCTCCTGTCTAACCTTTCCCTAGAATGTGTATGAATGTGATTTACGGAACTTAGATAGTAGGCTCCTTGAGGGCAGGGACAGATGTGAATATTTATATATACACACACACACACACACACACTACAAATGAAATCGGATATCATAAAACACAACAGAAACAATGTAGCAATGTTCGGTGTACACAGAACAGAAAGAACTCCGCAAATTAAAAACAAAATCTATTGTGGCAACAAAACTAAAGTTTGCAGTATGAGAACAAATCGTTTTTTGCCAGTTAGCTGAATTGTGATCGGCACTTCGGATCTAATCTCTGTTTATAATCACAGCACAGTGTAGTCGGTGGCTGTGTACAGTTCACACACAGGAGGCCTCGGGGGACACAATTTCAGCTCCACCAACACACACAAATCCTGCCGTATAATCATCACTACCTGTACACTCATCATTGTATGCGGCCACATCTGCGCACTGCTCCTGTCTGTGTGTCAAATTTTGATCTACCCCGCTCAACATTGGGGGGGGGGGGGGGGTTAACTGGTTACCGGGGCAATATTCACAATTTTCAAATAACCGGTATTGCCCAGAAACTTTACCACTATTGGTCAGACCTCCTCCCTCTGTCATGTCGTCATCTCTCACTGCCGGCCTCGCATCACCACTGTTCTGCCCCTACAGCAGGGCCGTGAAGACTGCTCTTGACAGAGCTGCAGTCACGGGCGAGCAGAGAGCTAATACGTCACCTCTCACCGCTTGCATGTGGATGTTTACCCGCTTTGGCGCCGCTGGGGAGAGGCTGACAGAAGTGGTGTAAGCAGGAGACAGTAGCCAGCGGCTGCACCTGGCGGCAGGAGGCGGCGGCGGCCAGCTGCACCTGGCGGCAGGAGGCGGCGGCGGCCAGCTGCACCTGGCGGCAGGAGGAGGCGGCGGCCAGCTGCACCTGGCGGCAGGAGGAGGCGGCGGCCAGCTGCACCTGGCGGCAGGAGGAGGCGGCGGCCAGCTGCACCTGGCGGCAGGAGGAGGCGGCGGCCAGCTGCACCTGGCGGCAGGAGGAGGCGGCGGCCAGCTGCACCTGGCGGCAGGAGGAGGCGGCGGCCAGCTGCACCTGGCGGCAGGAGGAGGCGGCGGCCAGCTGCACCTGGCGGCAGGAGGAGGCGGCGGCCAGCTGCACCTGGCGGCAGGAGGAGGCGGCGGCCAGCTGCACCTGGCGGCAGGAGGAGGCGGCGGCCAGCTGCACCTGGCGGCAGGAGGAGGCGGCGGCCAGCTGCACCTGGCGGCAGGAGGAGGCGGCGGCCAGCTGCACCTGGCGGCAGGAGGAGGCGGCGGCCAGCTGCACCTGGCGGCAGGAGGCGACGGCGGCCAGCTGCACCTGGCGGCAGGAGGCGACGGCGGCCAGCTGCACCTGGCGGCAGGAGGAGACGGCGGCCAGCTGCACCTGGCAGCAGGTAAGGATGAGCTCCAGCATGTTCGCACACCCCACGTGTAGAGCCCGCCAGGAAGTCAACACTGAGCTGCACTAATTACAGGCAGTGAGGCCTGTGATTAGCGCAGCACCGTGCTGACTTCCTGGCGGGCTCTACACGTGGGGTGTGCGAACACGCTGGAGCTCATCCTTAGTGGCAGGAGACAGTGGCACAGTGCATCTGGGTGGCAGGAGACAGTGGCACAGTGCATCTGGGTGGCAGGAGACAGTGGCACAGTGCATCTGGGTGGCAGGTGATGGTGATGTACAGAATATCGGCACCTGTTATCAGCTACTGGCCTGAAAGGCAATCAAAAATTGGTATCAGCCCTGAAAAAAAAATAAAATAAATAAAAACATATGGGTGGACCCGTACTCAGCACCCAGTTCAGTCCCTCCTGTGCGGCTGTGTGCAAGAGGACCCACAGTACACATAATAAGCATGACTAGGCACATCTTCTATATGTAGATATATTACTGCATAGCGGACGCCAATGGCAGCATTCCTGAACCGGCGTGTCCAATTGTAAACACTACAGACATTATTCCAATGAAGGGCTGGAAATGATCCAGAGCTGGATGTGGACACTACGGCCTGTCACTGTCCATGGAGGACCCGGGAAAAGAAGGCCGGTCATACAGAAGCATGACACACACAGAGAGACACGATTGTCTTGTCACAGCGATGGGACAATCTGCCATGTATGGGGATTACTCGCTGACCGCCAGGACATCATCAATTAGGAAGGACGGGAAAACGTGGCGGGAGTGTCAAACTTTTCCTCTGCAATAACACAAAGCAAGTCAATGTGTCCCATGTACTTTTTTATTGCTTGCTGCGACTCAATTTTGTATTGTAGGTGGACACATGACGATACGTCTCCTCATACAAGCTTCCACATGGGTTTTGTTACATTTTGGAACGATTCCATTGGTATACACCAGAAGATTTTTAAAAACAAAAAAATTCTGTTTTAAGAATGTTCATTTTTCTAACAGCTAGTGGGGGGAGGCAAGAAAATTCAAAAAAAGCAGGCTGAAATTTTTTTCTCAAACAAAATGTTTTTTTTTTTTTTTTTTTCCTAACAGCGTTCATGGTTTTCATTTAGCAAAGTCCATTCGTTCTAAAATCAAAATGTCCAAAGCAAGATATAAAAAAAAAAATAAAAAAAAGTAAAACAAAAAAAATGAACGACATTCATCAAGTCATGTACTTAGAATTTTTTATATTCAAAAATTCTACTACAAAACGTATCCCCAATTTTAGAGTGACAACTCTGCGGCCCGGCTTCCCAAAAGCTCTCCTGCGTTGTCACGCGTACTTCCACAGCAGACGGATTCCTGACACACACAATCAGCTTATCGGACAAATGAACGGGCTTTTTTTTTTCTTTTTTCTTTTTGCATGCTAGTCTCCATATCGAAAACTAAGGTTACTTAGAGAAACTGCAATCTGCTCACATAATTTGTAATAAAAACATCTTTGTCAGTCTGAAGCTTCCTTCCAACCACTTCGCATAATATTTTATATTAGAGCTGCACAATTAATCGTTAAAAAAAATTGTGATCTCGATTCAGCCCCCCAAACAATCTCTATTGCAGAGTTTGCCGATTCTTTCATATAAACAAGTGGAGAGACTTATCTGCCCACTCAGCTGTCAAAAGAAAAAACATCCTGGGGCAGTCTGCCAAGTTTTTAAAATAAAAAAATTGTAACTAATTCTTCCTTCTTAGATCAAAGAGAAACTTCTGTGTGTAAAGAAAAAAGGCAGTCTGCCAAGTTTTTAAACAGTGTAAGGCCCCCTTTCACACTGAGGCGGTTTTCAGGCACTACTAAAATTAGCGCCTGAAAAAAAATACAAAATAAATAAAAAACAAACACACAGCCCCTTTCACTCCAGTGTGAAAGCTGGAAGGCTTTCACATTGGAGCGGTGCGCTAGCAGGACAGTGAAAAAAGTCCTGCTAGCAGCATCTTTGGAGCGGTGAAGCAGCGGTGTATTCACCGCTCCTGCCCATTGAAATCAATGGGGCAGCGCGGCTATACCGCCGGCAAAGCGCCACTGCAGTGGCGGTTTGCGGGTGGTTTTAACCCTTTTTTGGCCACTAGCAGGGGTTAGAACCACCCCGCTAGCGGCCGAATACCACCACTGAAACTACGGCGCTCCCGCCCCAGTGTGAAAGGGGCCTAAATGCAGGAAGTTTAACCACTTAAAGTCTAAATCTTTTTCGGACACTTGTTTCTTAAAAGGGGGGGGGGACGACCAAGTTTTTTTTTTTTTGTTTTTTTAAAGTCAGCAGTTACAACACGTCCCCCCCCCCCCCATGGCCAATCCGTCCATCGGATCGGATGCTGGCGCCACCATCTTAACGAAGGGAAACAGGCAGTGGAGCCTTGCGGCTTCCCATTTCCTACCGCGACTGCACGAGTCGTGCGGGGCTCTTTGTGAATGGCTCTGTACTTGCCAAATGTGCTGCAGAAATCTCCCTCCGCTGAGTCTGGCTGCGGCCATTTTAACTGTGGGCAGCTGAAGCTGCTGTCTGTTGACTTCCTGGATTTTACACGGAGGCACACCTCCAGCTCTGCAGTTCTCATTGGCCCTCTTAAGACCCCTCTCTCCCTTCCTGGCAAACTCTCAAAGTGAGAGAGCTGTGCATGATGTGATAAGCCTAGGCTAATGACCAGACAAGAAACAGGAAGTGGGCTGTATAAGGGATTTACTGGCAGAAAAAAAAAAAAAAAAAAAAGTTTTACTATCCAAAAGTTAAAAAAACAACAAGGGCAGAAGATTTAATAGATGGAAAGATGAAAAAAATTACAGAAGGTCCGTTTTAAGTGATAAAAATTCTCGTACGGCAGAATAAAAATGTGTTGTAGTGTTGTGTATTTTTGGACCAAAACTGTACCGATCAAAAGGAAAATCGTATGATCTGGTTTTTGTGTTTTGGTCCATCGGATAGTTTCCCACGACCTGTCCTAACGAGCTCTCGAAAGCTGTGTACTAACGATCAGATTATCGTACGATCGATATTTTTCATACAATTTTCTGATCGTGTGTATGGGCCTTTAACCTCTAAGCGCTGGCACTTCCCGACCCTTTAGGGGGTTTATGAAGCCGAGCAGCAGGGCGTGACTTAAGATCATGTGACCACCACCGTGATTGGCTGTCAAGTGGTCCAAGAAGTCCTAAAACGCAACGAGCAATCAGGAGTTTTCAGTTAGGAGACGGTAACTGTGTCAGGAACCATCAATCTGACAGACAGAAGTGCAGTTAAAAAAAATAAAAATAAATAAAATAAAATCACTCTGTTTAATAAACATGGTATAACCAGAGCAAATGTAGTCAAAGCATAGCCAGAGTTCGGTAACCAGGACGGGTAGTCAAAAAAAGCCAGAGAAACAGGAGTCCAGAGATCAGCGAAGTCGGGTGCAGCAAACAGTATCAGGAACCAGAAGGGAAGTCAGCCAAGCAAAAGTCTTTCACAGAAAAAGGCAGCAGAGAGTCCGGATATGTTGACCAAGGCGAAGGCACAGAAGATCTGATCCAGGCAGTTTAAATAGCTAGCAGAGCTAGCTGACAAGCAGGAAACGAAGACCAGGTGAGTGTCACTGTGGAACGAAGGGTGCTGGCAATTGAGAGCAGCACCGAGAAGGGACGGGCCGAGCGCAGCGCTCCGAGAAGGGACGGGCCGAGCGCAGCGCTCCGAGAAGGGACGGGCCGAGCGCAGCGCTCCGAGAAGGGACGGGCCGAGCGCAGCGCTCCGAGAAGGGACGGGCCGAGCGCAGCGCTCCGAGAAGGGACGGGCCGAGCGCAGAGCTCCGAGAAGGGACGGGCCGAGCGCAGAGCTCCGAGAAGGGACGGGCCGAGCGCAGAGCTCCGAGAAGGGAAGGGCCGAGCGCAGAGCTCCGAGAAGGGAAGGGCCGAGCGCAGAGCTCCGAGAAGGGAAGGGCCGAGCGCAGAGCTCCGAGAAGGGAAGGGCCGAGCGCAGAGCTCCGAGAAGGGAAGGGCCGAGCGCAGAGCTCCGAGAAGGGAAGGGCCGAGCGCAGAGCTCCGAGAAGGGACGGGCCGAGCGCAGAGCTCCGAGAAGGGACGGGCCGAGCGCAGAGCTCCGAGAAGGGACGGGCCGAGCGCAGAGCTCCGAGAAGGGACGGGCCGAGCGCAGAGCTCCGAGAAGGGACGGGCCGAGCGCAGAGCTCCGAGAAGGGACGGGCCGAGCGCAGAGCTCCGAGAAGGGACGGGCCGAGCGCAGAGCTCCGAGAAGGGACGGGCCGAGCGCAGAGCTCCGAGAAGGGACGGGCCGAGCGCAGAGCTCCGAGAAGGGACGGGCCGAGCGCAGAGCTCCGAGAAGGGACGGGCCGAGCGCAGAGCTCCGAGAAGGGACGGGCCGAGCGCAGAGCTCCGAGAAGGGACGGGCCGAGCGCAGAGCTCCGAGAAGGGACGGGCCGAGCGCAGAGCTCCGAGAAGGGACGGGCCGAGCGCAGAGCTCCGAGAAGGGACGGGCCGAGCGCAGAGCTCCGAGAAGGGACGGGCCGAGAGCAGAGCTCCGAGAAGGGACGGGCCGAGAGCAGAGCTCCGAGAAGGGAAGGGCCGAGCGCCGAGCGCCGAGAAGGGAAGGGCCGAGCGCCGAGAAGGGAAGGCTGAGCAAGCCCCAACACTGTGCCAGGAGCACTCAGCACACGTATATAGGCAGCAATCCATGTAAATATACGGCCCCTGGGCGCTAAGTACCAGGCACCAAGAGGCTGCATATTTGGGTACGGCTGACTCCAAAGGGGTTAAAGCTGACTCTATACTGATCAAAATTTGGCCGGCTCAACAGGGGTGGGCCTAATTTCAGTCAATGTGGCTACCTCTCCACTTAAAGAGGAAGTAAACCCTGGTGGGTTTTACTTCCTCTTTTTTTCTCCCCCTGCAAAGCTAAAGCTTAAAGTGGTTGTAAACCCTTACAACCAACTTTTACCTACAGGTAAGCCTAGATTAAGGCTTACCTGTAGATCCAAGAAATATCTCCTAAACCTATACGGTTTAGGAGATATTTGCCCGAAGACGGGCACCGCCATCTACGGCGCATGCGCCGTAGACAGCGGCGCGCAGGCGCACTGAGCGGGGCATCGTCGATGACGGCAACGCCGCGAGTCTCGGCTCCTGTGCGCATGCGCGGGAGTGACGTCCTCGCTGCTCCGGCGAATCACAGCGCCGGAGCAGCGAGACCCACCAAGAAGATGGACGCTCGGAACTACAGGGTACAGTGGTGACATCGCTGGCTCCTGTGTCAGGTAAGTGACACATAATGGACTACTATGCGATGCATAGTAGTCCATTATGCTTTGCCTTTACAGGGAATGAAAGAGGAAGTAAACTCATCAGGGTTTACTTCCTCTTTAATCACATACCACCCCATTTTGTGTCACTTACCTGCAAACGAAGCCTGCAATGGCCCCGCTGGAGGCCACATGCATCTTCACCCCTCTTTCTCACGGGGAGGGGGGGTCGCGGACTCCAGCTCTGTGACTGACCGAAGTCACGTGACATCACTCCTGAGCGCGAGAGTCGCCAGTCGTGGCACTCGCTAGTTTAGAAACTGCACGGAGGGTGGTTCCTTCACAGCACATGCGCCGATGACATTATCGTAGGTGCACTACAAGGTAAATATCTCCTAAACATATTAGAGCATATTTACACTATAGGTAAGCCTTATTATAGGTACAATTTCTGCATTGCGGGGGGCTTTACAACCACATAACAGAAGTCCAGCCAATCAGATGCAGCTGCTGATCAGGGAGTTCTGAGAGCTATGGGTTCCGTTGTTAGAATAATACATCCTTTATCCACCTCATTCGTTTTTTGTTTTGTTTTTTCCATCCATCCACATAAACAGTAAATATCCAGAACACTTTGCACAGGCACAATCCATGAGAAGCAGCACCAAGATGCAAAAACGGTGAAAGAAAACTATAAAGTATTCTAGTATATAATAAATAACTTACAGCTAACTTTTCCCTGTGACCAGCATGCAGATTCATTGCGAGTCCCCAGAGGGGTGATGTCCATCCATGCGCAACGCCGGAGAACGTGTCCGAGACCCAACACACTGTGCAATCAATAACACGCCATCTGCCCTCTATTCACCCTTAAAGCCGGAACCCGGCCTCCCTTCATTACCGGCAGAGCTGCCAGTGCCGGGATCGCGCCGTCATACAATGGCAATTCATCGCAGGGCGTTCTCTACAAATACATCAAATCTGGCAAATGCGGAACGAGGTTCAGCACTTTCCAGCTTTGTATTTACGACAATATCTATATAATTAATGGTAAACAGAGATAATAAAATTTATATATTATATATATATATATATATATATATATACACACACAGTGTATATCACTGGGAGCATACAGTATACACCGACACCTACAAGGAGTATACAGCGTCACCCAGCAGCACGGATGGAAATCTGATCCGGTGAATGGCGTCCCGCGGTAGTATTATGATTAGGAGACAATTCATCATCTAATAGGTCATGGAGCCGACATACAAAGGGGTCGAATGTAATAGAATTACTGCACTGATAGGAGGGGATTGTAAAGGCTCACTTTGCTTATTAACCACTTAAGGACCAGAAGGATATGCCCCCTTAATGACCAGGCCATTTTTTTTTTTTTTTGCAATACAGCACTGCGTCGCTTTAGCTGACAATTGCGCAGTAAAGCAACGTTGTACCCAAATAAAATCAACATCCTTTCTTGTTTTAACCCCCCCCCCACAAATAGAGATTTCTTTTAGTGGTATTTGATCACCTCTACAGTTTTTATTTTTTGCGCTATAAACAAAAAAAGTGTGATCATTTTGAAAAAAATAAAAATAAAGTTTTTTACATTTTGCTATAAAAAACATCACAAAAATGTTTAAAAAAAAATTCTTTATCAATTTAAGCCAATATGTATTATTCTACATTTTTGGTTAAAAAAAAACAAAAAGAAAAATAAACATAATAAGTGTATATTGATTGTTTTGCGCAAAAGTTATAGTGTCTACAAAATAGGGGATAGATTAACCACTTCAGCCCGGGACGAATTTACCCCCCTTCCTGGCCAGAGCACTTTTTGCTGACAACTGACGCGACTCGCACATGCGCAGTAGGGAATAAGGAAGTGAAGCCACAAGGCTTCACTTCCTGATTCCCATAGCGAAGATGGCGGCGGCAGCACCCGAGAGCCAATCGGGAGATCAGCTTCGGGTGCCAACATCACGGCCGCGTTGGAGGCGTAATTGTCCATATTTTAAAAGTCAGCAGCTGCAGTATTTGTAGCTGCTAAGTTGGTGGAAAAAAATGGCGGAACTCCGCTTTAACTTTAGTGTTTATTTAACTGAAATTATCTTTGCAGTAATACTGTGTGACAATAAAAAAAAAAAAAAATGGAACTATCACTATTTTATTCTCTAGGGTGTCTGCTTTCAGAAAATATATGTTTTGTTTTTGTTAAGTGTGTGCAAAAAATAAATATATAAAAAAAAAAAAATCCAAAAACTGCTCTGGCAGTTTTTCAACACAGCGGCATTCAGTGACACATGAGAGGGAAGTGTTTACAATCTTGTTTTGCAGGAATATTTTGGGCAATTTCACTCTGGAGTGATGCCATCACACCCCCCTCTTAAAAAGGACCCGTCTACAGGAGCCAGTCCTGCCACTGACAATTCTGGGAGTGTCACTGTCCCACCGACCACTATGACAGCATGCAGGGGTCATTGGGAGGAACCGCAGATCTCAGCACAGCAGCGTTAAGTGATGCAATTTTAAAGCATGACATGTTTGGTATCTATTTACTTGGCGTAACATCATCTGTCACATTATACAAAAAAAAAAAAAAAATTGTCTAACTTTACTGTCTTGTTTTATATTCAGGAAAGTTTTTGTTTTTGGTTTTTTTGGGGGTTTTTTCAGCAACGCAGGCAGCAGGGGAGAGAAGTGTTTACAATCTTGTTTTGCAGGAACATTTCTGGCAATCAAATTATTACAAGAGACTTGCTCTGAAGTGACACCATCTTGCCCCCCTCTTAAAAAGAGCTCGTCCGCGAAAGGCCGTTCTGCTACCAACAATTCTGGGAGTGTCACTCCCTCACTGACCACTATCATAGCACGCAGGGGTAATTGGGAGGAACCGCAGAACGTTTCAACACAGCGGCGTAGAGTGATGTAGGTGGCATGAGAGGTAAGTGTTTGCCCAAAATGTTCCTGCAAAAGCATATGATAAACCCTTACCTCTCCTGCCGTCTAAGTCACTGAACGCCGCTGTGTTGAATCATTCTGCGGTTCCTACCAATGACCCCTGCATGCTCTGATAATTGTCTATGGGAGAGTGACATGCAGAATTGTTGGGTTGGTAGCAGAACGGTCTTTCATGGATGGGCCCGTTTTAAGGTGGGGCGTGATGGTGTCACTTCAGAGCGAGCCTCTTGCAATAATTTAGAATGGCCAAAATGTTACTGCAAAACAAGATTGTAGACACTTAGCTCCCATGCCACCTGCGTCACTGAGCACCATTGTGTTGAAGCATTTGGCGGTTCCTCCCAATAACTCCTGCGTCCTGCGATATTGGTCCATGGGACAGTGACACTCCTAGAATTGTCAGTGGCATTACTGGCTCCCGTAGACGAATTCTTTAAGCGAGGGGCACGATGACGTCATTTCAGAGCGAGGCTCCTGCAATAATTAGATTGGCCGTAATGTTCCTGCAAAGGCAGATTGTAAACACTTACCTCTCCTGCATCACTGAGCGGCGGTGTGTTGAGTTCTGCAGTTCCTTCCAATGACCCCTGCACCCTGCGATAGTGGTCGGTGGGAGGGCGACACTTCCAGAATTGTCAGTGCCAGAACTGGCTCCCGTGGACGGGTCCTTTTTAAGAGTGGGGTGTGATGGAGTCACTTCAGAGCGAGTCTCTTGCAATAATTAGATTGTAATCTAATGATTTCAAGAGGGTCCGCTCTGAAGTGACACCATCACGCCCCCCTCTTAAAAAAGGACCCGTCCACGAAATTCCGTTCTACTACCAACAATTCTGTGAGTGTCGCTTTCCCACTGACCACTATCATAGCATGCAGGGGTAGTTAATAGGAACCACAGAACGTTTCAAAACAGCGG
The DNA here is from genome assembly GCF_037356315.1 of Lithobates pipiens. Classification (NCBI taxonomy): domain Eukaryota; kingdom Metazoa; phylum Chordata; class Amphibia; order Anura; family Ranidae; genus Lithobates; species Lithobates pipiens. The sequence continues at coordinate 21,750,012 of NW_027507748.1, forward strand.
CGTTCGGTGAGTTGGAGGCAGGAGAGGTGTTTACCATCTGCTTTTGCAGGAACATTTTGGGCAATCACATTTTTGCAACCGATTCAGTGATGCCATAACGCCCCTCTCTCTTGAAGAGGCGCTGTCCATGAATAAAAAAGGTCGTTCTGCTACCGAAACTTTCAAAAGTGTCGCTCTCTCCCGCCAACCGCTACTACAGGACGCAGTATAGGCCATCAGGAGTAAAGACTGAACTCTTCAACACCACAGTATTTAGCAATGCAGTTGGCAGGAGAGAAAGTACCACCTTATTTTGCAAGAACGTTTTTTTGGACAACTTAAATACTGCAGTAGGCTTTAAGAAGTGACGCCATCATGACTACAATAAGGAAAGCAGCCAGGTGCGTTCCCAACGGCAGTCATGTATATCCTTACCAAGTCACTGACCTGGAACGAAGCATGCAGCCAGTGAAGCCTGCTGGATGGGTTCTCCTGAATTCTGTATTGAAATAAAAAACTATTTTCATTGCACCTGAAGAGCGCAAGCGGACTGAATAAAAACGCTGCAGCCTGCAATTCCACCATATTTCTATAAGTGGAATATCATTATACCAGGACACCTTATTATATATATATATATATATATATATATATATATATATATATATATATATATACACACACACACACACACATACACACTGTATGCATATTTATATAGCAAAAAAATGTAAATATACACACTGTACACATAGAAGATATTTTTATATATATATATATATATATATATATATATATATATATATATATATATATATATATATATATATATATATATATATATCACATATCTCCATGATGGAGTGTCAGTCCTAATCCTTGTCACACACTGTCATTTCATTCATTGTCCTGTGCACCGTCCCTGCGGCCTGCTCCCCAAGCCTCAGCCTTCCTAGTAGTATTAAGCCTGTAGGCCGCACACCTCCACCTACCTGCCGTAAGAGGGGATCCCCGGAGCTCCGTGTCAAAGGCCCGGCCGGGATTTTCGCTTCTTCGTCCCACTGCAGCAGATCACCGACCGTCACCGATCAGCTGACAGCAATCTCCCCCGCCCACCGCCTCTACCAGAGAGCTGACTGGAGGCCGCTGCCGCCATCTTGGATGAGGGCAAAGTGCCAGGACTTCCTTGTACCCACAATGTAGTTGATATTTTGTGTATGAGGGGTTGTTATAGTGTGTGTGCAGCGGCTGAACATTCATCAATTCCACTACCAACCCCATTATATAAAAACAACAACAAACAAAAAAAAAACACACACACATACACAAGTGGAGTCATTGCTTGTAGCAACTGACTAGAAGTCATGTATTTTTTAATGACAGAAACCTAACTGGTTGCTATGCGAAACATTCACTTATATGTTTATTTTCATTGTTTTCAGTTTTGGTGAACTGGACCGGATCGTGGCCTTGTTTTTCAGCAGTAGTTAGGTCTCTTTTAGGCTGGATTCACACCTATGCAGTTTCAGTACTTTTTGCATTTTGCAGATTTGCACTACAGTCCATATAACATGGTTTCCTATGGAACACGTTCTGTAGTGCAAATCTGCAAAATGCAAAAAGCACCAAAACTGCATAGGTGTGAATACAGCCTAAGGCCGCGTACACACGAGAGGATTGTCCGTCCAACTAAGTCCGTCAGACAATCCGACAGACAGTCCGTCCTACTTTCGAATGAACGGACTTGACCACACACGATGAACAGACAGTCCGCCGAAAGCTTGCACGATGACGTATACAGCACGTACGACGGGACTAGAAATTCGACGTCCAATACACAGCAATGCAACCTTTCGCCGTGTAAATCCTTTCTGAGCATGCGCCATACTTAGTCTGTCGAACTAGCCTACTCACGAGCGGACTGTCCGCTGAAAACAAAGTTGGACGGACAATATTACGGAAATTCCGAAAGACTTAGTCCGCCAGACTGTCCGCTGAAAAAGTCCGCTGAAGCCCACACACGAGCGGACTGTCCGCTGAAACACGTTTCAGCGGACTAAGTTGGACGGACAATCCTCTCGTGTGTACGCGGCCTTAGACCGTCGGTCTGGAACGGCCAAGCCATCAGGCCTGAATTGTAAAATAACCACTTCATCTCCAGGCCTTCTCTGGCACTTTTTGTTTACATGTAAAAATCAATATTTTTTGGCTAGAAAATTCCTTAGAACCCCTAAATATTATATATTTTTTTTATAGCAGAGACTTAATGATGATGATCATTGCAACTTTTCTATCACACGGTATGTGCGCAGAGGTTTTTCAAACACAATTTAAAAAAAAAAATGTTCATTGTAATGAATTTTCATGTGAAAAACTATTTTTTTTGTAAAATATGAAAGGCAATGCTACACCAAGTAAATAAAAACCTAACATGTCATGATTTAACCACTTCCATACTGCACGAATTCCAGCACTCCACTCGCCCATGTGTAAAAATCATTATATATGTTTTTTTAGCAAATACCCTATTGCAACTTTTTATGTCACACAGTATTTGTGCAGCAATTTTTAAAAAAAAAATTCTGGGGGGGGGGGGGGGGAACACTTTCCCGAATAAAAAAACAAACAAAAAACAATAAAGTTAACCAAATTTTTTTGTATGATGTGACAGATGATGTTATCCTAAGTAAATAGATACCTAATATGTCAAAATTGTGCACACACACGTGAAATGGCACCAAACTTCGGTGCCACTTGAAAATCTACATAGGCAACACTTTAAAACTTTTTACAGGTTACCAGTTTAGAGTTACAGAGGAGGTCTTGGGCTAGAATTATTGCTCTCACTCTAAGCCCTTGTACACATGGTCGGACATTCTGACAACCAAATCCGTTGGATTTTATCCAATGGATTTTGTCCGAAACTGTTGCATACACACGGTCGGACAAAGTTGTCGGAAAATCCGATTGTACATAATGTGATGACTAGGGTTGCCACCTGTCCAGGATTCACCCAGACAGTTCGGGTTTGGAATCATGTGTCTGGGTTTCAGACTGTCTGCAACCCGGACACATTATTTAGACTGGACTATGGCTTCCCAGCAGGGTTGCTGGCTGCAGTTGTCTAAGCTGAGAGTGTCTGTTATGCCCCGTACACACGAGCGGACTTTTCGACATCCAAACTCCGACGGACCGAGTCCGTCAGACTATCCGATCGTGTGTGGGCTGCAACGGACTTTAGCTTCGCTAAAGTCTGACGGACTTTAGAAATGAAGCATGCTTTAAATTTTCCCGACGGAACTCCGCCGGACCCGGTCCCCTTCGAAAAGTTCGCTCGTGTGTGTGCTACTCCGACGGACTAAAACCGACACTAGGGCAGCTATTGGCTACTGTCTATGAACTTCCTACGTCGAATCCCGTCGTACGTCATCACGTTCGACTCCGTCGGAGTTTGGTGTGATGGTGTGTGGCCAAGTCCGTTCGGTCGAAAAATCCGCCAGAACTCCGTCGGAACTCCAGCGGAACTCCGTCGGAGGTTTGTCAGACTTAATCCCTCTCGTGTGTACGGGGCATTACTCTCTTTCACACTCCCCAAAGCCAACACTAACAACTGCCCCCCCCCCAAACACATACAGACGGGAGAGGAGAGAGGGCTCGATCTGCACCTCTTCCCCCCAAACCCTACCCCTCTTTGTCTGCCCACACTCCAATCCCTGGAACTGTGCCTCAGTCCAGCAGCCTCAGATCCAACTGGATAAGAGGCGCTGACTGTCAAGAGGTGAGTGAGCTCACCATCCATCTCACCATCCATCCATCTGTGACTGAAGTCTCCCCCCTTCACTCTCTTGCCTCTGAGTAAGTACACTAAGGCAAATCAGGGTTCTTAGAGCACCCCTTATATCAGAGATCCCCTTTACACCAGAGGCCACAGTCTTTCCCCCTACATCAGAGTCCTCTGCGTACATCAGAGTTCTCAGTGTCCCCCCTTAGATGAGGGTTCCCAGAGCATCCCTTATGTTAGAGTCCCCAGAGTTCTCCCTTACATCAGAGTCTGGAGAGTCCCCCCTTACAGTGAAAGGGAACTCTGCAAGTTCAGATGTAAAGGGGGAACTCTGTGGACTCTGATGTAAAGGGGAACTCTTGTTATTAACTTCATATAATTAGAAATGTTATTTAGTAGCAAAATATATGTATAGTTTATACTATAAAAAAAAAAGATTGCTGTGCGCCGCTAAAGTGTTCGGGTTTGACTTGAAGAAAAGGTGGCGACCCTAGTGATGATGTTATTTCGTTACGACGGGACTACGTTCAGGCTGGTAGCCAATAGCTTTGGTCTAGGAATTTGATCTGAGCATGCGTGGCACTTTGTCCGTCGGAGTAGGCTACACATGATCGGAGTATGTCCGATCGGAGCATTTTGTCGGAAAATTTTACCGGCAAGTTGGAAAAGTTGGTCCCTCGGATATTCCGACGGAAACAGTCCGGTGGGGACCGGTGGGGACCACACACAGTCGGAATATCCGACAAAACGGTCCGATAGGACACATTCCGTCGGAATCTCCGACTGTGTGTACAAGGGCTAACATTTGCGGCAATACCTCACATGTGTGGTTTAAACGTCGTTTACATATACGGACGCGACCTACGTATGCGTTTGCTTCTGTGTGCGAGCACACAGACACCGGGCACTTTAAGTATTATTTTTTATTGTTTATTTTATCTTTTTATACTTTTTTTTTTCTTTTTTCTTATACTTTTTTTATTTGTACACTTTCCCTATAAAAAAATAAATAAAAAAATTGATCACTTTTATTCCTATTACAAGGAATGTAAACATCCCTTGTAATAGAAATAGTGCGTGACAGGTCATCTATATGGAGAGATGACGGCTCTATAAGACCCCATATCTCTCCTCCAGGCTGGAAAGCATCAGATAAAAAAAAAAAAAAAATGAACGATCTCAGGCTTCCCAGCATTGTTTACTTCTGCCGACCCAGACGTGACATCATAACATCGTGCCCAGGCCTCCAAGAGTCATAGAGACTACTGAGAACCATTTATCCCTTGGAAATCTCTATGGCTAACTTCCATCGGCAGTGGATTCCTTCTCCGGCTCGCCGATCGCATGAGCGAGCTGGGAGAAGCACCGGAGGGCGGTGGGAGGGGGGTTGTTCCCTCCCGCTGCCTTTAACAATGATCAAGTGACTGAACAGCCACTATGATTGTTCTTACGGAAAAGGGAATTGCCGGCTGAAAAAAATGATATTTGAATGAAGCCTGTACCTCCAGGCATCATTCATATATCACCACTGAAAGCCCAGGACGTCATATGATGGCCTGCAAAATGGAAGTGGTTAAAATTGCGCACGCTCGTGGAATGGCGACAAACTACGATACTTAAAAAAATGAAATATTTTACAGGTTAGCTATTTAGAGTTACAGAGGAGGTCTTTGGCTAGAATTATTGCTCTCGCTCTAACGTTCGCGGCGATACCTCACATGTTTGTTACGATCACCATTTACATATGCGCGCGTGACTTACGTATGCATTCGCTTCTGCTCTTTACATTTTTTTTTTAATTTACATTTTTTTATTTTTACACTGTCTTTCATTTTTTTTTTATCACTTTTAGTGCCGGTTCACACTGAGGTGGCTTCAAAGTCGCCTGACTCTGAAGCCGTCCCGCATAGCACAACTTTAGTGCAGCTTGCAAATGACTTCTGTAATAGAAGTCAATGCAAGTCGCTCTGAAGTCGCCACCCCCCCCAGGAGATACAAGAACCTTTGTCTAAGTTGGGGTGACTTAAGTCGCTCCAATTAGAACGGTTCCGTTGCCCTGCAAGTAGCCCGACTTGACTAGTCGGCCTGACAGGTCGCCTCAGTGTGAACTTTAGATCCTGCTCTCAAACTTTGTGTGTCGGAAATTCCGACGGAAAAAGTCAGATGGAGCCCACACACGATCAGATTTTTCCGACAACAAGATCCGATCGCACATTTTCTGTAGGAAAGTCAGACTGTTTGTACAGGGCATTATAGTTGTCCTGTGGCCAGATTCTCCCACCTGAGCTGTGCAGCTCCTCCAGAGTTACCATGGGCCTTTTGGCTGCATCTCTGTTGAATGTTCTCCTTGCCCGGCCGGTCAGTTTAGGTGGACGGCCATGTTTTGGTAGCTTTGCAGTTGTGCCATACTCTTTCCATTTTCGAATGATGGATTGAACAGAGCTCCGTGAGATGTTCAAAGCTTGGGGTATTTTTTTATAACCTATCCCTGCTTTCAAAGTCTCCACAACTTTATCCCTGACCTGTCTGGTATGTTCCTTGGCCTTCAAGGTGCCGTTTGTTCACTAAGGTTCTCTAACAAACCTCTGAGGGCTTCCGAGAACAGCTATATTTATACTGAGATTAAATTACACACATGTGGACTCCATTTACTAATTAGGTGACTTCAGAAGGCAATTGGTTCCACTAGATATGCCTTAGGCCGCGTACACACGCGGGGACTGTTCGCCCAACTTTGTCCGTCAAACAGTTTCAGCAAACAGTCCGCTCAAAATTAGCATGGACGGACATGGCCACACACGACGAACGAACAGTTTGCTGAAACCGTGCGCGATGACGTGAACGGCACGTACGACAGGACGAAAAATACGACGTCCTATACACTGCATTATAACTTTCGGCGTGTAAATCCTTTCTGAGCATGCGCGGAACTTAGTTTGACGAACAAGCCTACACACGAGGGAACTGTTCGCTGAAACAAAGTTTCAGCGGACAGTTTTTCGGAATTTCCGAAAAACCTTGTTCAGCGGACTGTTCGCTGAAACTGTCCGCTGAAAGCCCACACACGGGCGGACTGTCCGCCGAAACACTGTTCAGCGGACAAAGTTGGGCGAACAGTCCCCGCGTGTGTACACGGCCTTAGGGGTATCAGAGTAAAGGGGTCTGAATACAAATGCCCCCCACACTTTTCACATATTTATTTGTTAAAAATGTTGAAAAACATTTATCATTTTCCTTCCACTTCACACTTATGGTGTCACTTTGTGTTGGTCTATCACATAAAATTCCAAAAAAATACATTTACGTTTTTGGTTGTAACTTGACAAAATGTGGAAAATGTCAAGGGGTATGAATACTTTTTCAAGGCACTGTATACGTATTGTGGTCAGCAAGTAGATAACAAGCAGATGGAGCTGTCTACCAGCCGTGGCATTTTTTTAACTCAGGGTGCAGAGTTGGACAAGGGGCACTGCTGAGTTCAATGAGGTGGCGCCGCAACTGCATGTAATGCACGGGATTGTGGCGCGTAGTGCAGCATTACAGTCACAGGGGATGCGCTTGGAGATCCGTGCAGTTGACCAGCTGTCATTGATTCGAACACCCGTGCATCCCCCTTGGGTGAAGATGCCCCTTCAAATGGGTGGAAAAGAATGCTCCCAGGATGTTGCTAAGCCCTTGTACACACGGTCGGAGAATCCGTCGGAATGTGTCCTATCGGACCGTGTTGTCGGATAATCCGACTGTGTGTGGTCTGCATCGGACTGATTCCGTCCGAATCTCCGTCGGACCCAATTTTCCAACATGTTGGAAATATTTCCCGACCAACTGGTTCGATCGGACATACTCCGACAGGCATGTACTGGCCATAGGGACTATAGGGAGTTTCCCGGTGGGCCGATGGCTCAGTGGGCCAGTTTCAGTGACAGCCAGTGGCATCGCTGGGGGGGACTTTTGGGGCTATAGCCCTGAATCTGGGACCCATAGCCCCGAGTCAGTGCAGGAGTCCCCAACCACAAGGTCCCGGCCCACTACCTGCCCTCTTTCTGGTGACCCTGATATTAGGAGGGGCTCTCTGTGGACCCGGATGTAAGGGGGGGCTCTGTGGGGACCCAGATGTAAGGGGTTGGCTCTCTAGGGACCCTGATGTAAGGCAGATGATCTCTGGGGGACTCTGATGTAAGAGGGGCTCTCTGGGGACCCTGATGTAAGGGGAAGGCTATCTGAGGACCCTGGTGTAAGTGGGGTGCTCTCTGGGAACCCAGATGTAAGGAGGGGCTCTCTGGGGACCCAGATGTAAGGAGGGGCTCTCTGGGGACCCTGATGTAAAGGGGGCTCTCTAGGGGCTTTTTTGCGCAATTGCGTACAGTTTATATACTGTTTTTTGCGTTTTTGCAAAATTACAGTGGGCCGGTCTGGATGAAGTCCAGGGCCAAATTTTTGTCCCAGTCCAGACCTGTACTCCGATCATGTGTAGAGAATTTTGATCGGACCAAGTGCCACGCATGCTCAGATCAAATTCCTACATCAAAGCTATTGGCTACTAGCCTGAACGTAGTCCCATCGTAACGAAATTACGTCATCACGTTCTGAAAGATCGAATTTTTCGTCAACTTAGTCCGACCGTGTGTATGCAACAGTTTCGGACAAGATCCGACGAACAAAATCCGACGGATTTGGTTGTCGAAATCTCCGACCGTGTGTACAGGGGCTAAGAAAGGTCTAGTCCAGTGATTCTCAACCAGGGTTCCATGGAACCATAGGGTTCCTCCAGAGGTTGTAGGGGTTCCTTCAGCATTGGGCAATTTTTGCCTCTAAGATAAGGTTCCACTCACGCCATTGATCTTTTTAGCCATCTGTAAGGAGGTAATTCTTCCCAATGACCACAAGTGTAAGGACCATTCTTCCCAGTGACCATCACACTAATGTATCATGAGTTGTAGATTTCTAATTTTTAGCAGGGGGTTTCCCTGAGACCAGAGAAGTATTTCAAGGGTTCCTCTGTGTTGAAAAGGTTGAGAAAGGCTGGTCTAGTCAATACCACTCACCATCACAGGACTGAGCTATAAAACCTTGCTTTAGAGGAGAGAAGGCGGATGTGAGGGGGTTTGAACCAGTGAAAGCGCTCGCTCCTGTGATGGTGGAGGTGAGCAGTAAGAGCTGGGCCTCCCTTAGCAACACCCTAGCAACATCCTGGGAATATCAGTTGTAATTAGTCCTTAAAGCGGGAGTCCGCCGGGACTCCGCGTTTATTTTTTATTTTTAAGTCAGCAGCTACAAATACTGCAGCTGCTGAATTTTAAAATAGTGACACTTACCTGTCCAGCGCGCCCGCGATGTCGGCACCCGAAGCCGATCTCTAGGTCGTCTGTCGGGTCCTGCCGCCGCCATCTTGGGTATGGGAATCAGGAAATGGAGCCTTTCGGCTTCATTTCCCGGTTCCCTACTGCGCATGCGCGAATCGCGCTGCGCAATAAGGACGCTCCCCACTGCCTCTGGGATCTGTGTGTTTCCCAGCAGGCAGTGGGGCACTTGCGGGAAGGGGCGGGCACTTGCGGAAAGGGGCGTAAGGTACGCCCCTTTCCGCAGAGAGCTATCCCAGAAGTGGGTGCAGTTACCTGGATTATCCAGGTAACTGCACCCCCCTCCCCCCTGAAAGGTGCCGATTGTGGCACCGGAGGGGGGAGGGTTCCGATGAGCGGAAGGTCCACTTTAGGGTGGACCTCCGCTTTAACCTTTTCACGCCACGCCTCCTGGCTCTTCAAGAGGTTTAAGATGCCAGGAGGCAGGGCATGGCTAAGGATCACGTGACCGCCTTGACAGCCAGTTGTCTGTCATTGCGGTCATGTGTTCCAAAAAAAATCCCGATCACATTCAGCGATCGGGAGCTTTCGGTCAGACGCCGTTCACTGTGCTGGGAGTGCGCATGTATGAATTTTCAAATTTAGGAATGTACGACTGTATGAATTTAAGAATTTTCTAATGTACGAATACATGAATGTAAAAATTTTTGAATGTATGAATTTAATAATGTATGAATTTACGAGTTTCGATCATAAAAAATGACCCTAAAAACGAAAAAAAAAAACAACAAACGAATGAAACGAAAAACAAAAACAAAATTTGTTTTTGGCAGTGCACATGTTCTAATCTGAAGGTCCAGATTGGAGGAAGCAGTGTACTGACGGAAGCACTCAAGCGGAGTGTGGGACGGGATCCCTCACACTGTGTTTTTGTGTGTACTGGGAAAGGCGGTGATCAGTGACTTATAGCGGGACTGCGACATTGCGGTCGCAATGAGTTTGTTTGAGAGCCACGTCGCACGACCGCGCAATTGTCAGTTAATGCGACGCAGTGCCGTATCGCAAAAAGTGGTCTGGTCTTAAGCCAGCAAAATTACGTTTTTCTTTATTTAGTTTATAGCGCAAAAAATAAAAACCGCAGAGGTGATCAAATACCACAAAAAGAAAGCTCTGTTTGTGGGGAGGGGGGGGGACGTCAATTTTGTTTGGGAGCCACGTCGCACGACCACGCAATTATTAGTAAACGCGATGCAGAAAATGGCTTGGTCATTGAGCAGCCAAATGGTCCTGGGCTTAAAGTGGTTAAAGCCAAGGCCCATAGTCAGTAGGTAAGCGGCTTGCTCCTAGTCCTCCCCAAAAGTCTCTGTCTGCGGTTGAGTCTGTCATAAGCGGGTAGAGCTGGGCGATTTTCACGAAAAATATAAATAAATCTGCGATTTTTAAAAAAAAAAACCTCGAGTCACGATTCGAATCGAGTTTTTTTTTGATGGACATCGGTCCTGAGGAGCTGCGGGCAGTTTTTTTTTTAGGCGAGGCCTCGGCTTCGGCCTAGTCCGTGGCATCCGGCCTCGCCTAAAAACTCCTGCCTGCAGAACCTCAGGACCGGCTCGGTGTCAGCGCCGGTGCTGGTGAAAGAAATTGAAAAAAATCGATTTGCTGAAATTTTGAATCGATTTGACCTCTCAACTCGATTCAAAATTGAAATAGTTTTTTTCCCCCAGCCTTATAAGTGGGTACCTGGCAAAACAAGGTATGCGCTCCCATCCCCCCCCCCAAAAAAAGGTGCCTAATGTGGCAGCAGAGTGGAGGGGCAGACAAGCGGAGCTTCCCCCTTTTTGGATGGAGCTCCGCTTTTAGACCCCTTTCACACAGGGGCGTTTTTCAGGCGTTTTTCATGCGCTTTAGCGTTAAAAAAAGCGCCTGAAAGAAGCCGCAACTGCAATCCCAATGTAAAAGCCCGAGGGCTTTCACACTGAGGCGCTGCGCTGGCAGGGCGTCAAAAAAGGTCCTGCAAGCAGCTTCTTTGCAGCGCTTTTGGAGCGGTGAATACAACGCTCCTAAAGCGCCCCTTCCCATTGAAATCAATGGGAAGCGCCTGTAAAACGCCTGAAAAACGCCTGAAAAACGCTATTGGCAGCAGCGTTTTGTGGGCGCATTTAACCCTTTATTTGGCCAACGCTGGTAAAGCGCTGCTAGTTTAAGCGGCGCTTTACGGGCGTTTTTCGGGCGCTGACATTGTGAAAGGGCTCTTAAAGCACTAGGGCTTTCACATTGGCACTGCAGATGAGGCTTCTTTCAAGCGCTTTATAGGAGCTTTTATTAACGCTAAAGTGCCGGAAAAACGCCTGAAAAACGCCCCAGTGTGAAAGGGGTCTAAAGCAGTGCAGTGCCGAACAGCAAAGAATGCCCTGGTCATGAAGGTTGTAAAACCTTCCAGAGGTCAAATGGTTAAGCCTCAAAACCGGGATGGATCCTACCTGCTCGTTACAATGCACCAAAACGCACTTTGTTGGGGTTGGCTTTGAAGGTGTGTTGGGGGTGCCAAACATTACTGCAACACGCAGAGTTCAGGCCGGAGTAAAATGTGTAACTAATAGCTTGTTTAGCGATATATTTCCCGTTTTGCCGTATAGAAAAGCAGCTTTGTCTTTGCCTTTCACTTCTTTACATCCTCCAGAATGCAGAATATTGGCATCAGGTCAGCCGGTTTGATATTACGCCGAGAGCGCCAAAGCTCAGCTAAAAATAGCCCAGATTATCGTACATTCCATATTGTACAACATATGTACCCTTCCATATCATTGTCAGCGTTTTCTCCAACCCCGTCACTACGAGACCACAACACAAAGCCATACAAAAGAAGAACTGAAGGCAGTAAAGGAAGGATAAAGAGAACCTGTCATTGACTAATTGACATTACCTATTATGTAAGATACCAGGCTACAAGCAGGCATGCCAAAGCAGCTATATATATAACCCTTGGCAGGGCGGCCTTAACTTTTGGGCTTACCGGTTACCTCCGCCTGGCTGGTTCTTCCACATCTAGGGGTTCCCAGAGTTAGTACCCAACAACTTTGGACGCTGACACCATAAAAGTCCTGTAGAAAAGGTTTTTATTTGCAGGAGTAACATCCAACAACACAGTCTCGTATGGCAACAGAGGGCAAGGGTGAAGAAACTCAGACATCTTGAACCGCTAATATCAGAAAGTATCTAATACCACCCAGAGAGTAGCCACTCGCAGCTGGGCGCTTCAGGGTTGAACAAATCTCTAGCCAGAGATTATGGCAGTCAGCACTTTGATCCAGAAGTTGTGAAATCTTTAACCACTTCAATACAGGGCACTTATACACCTTCCTGCCCAGACCAATTTTGAGCTTTCAGCGCTGTCGCACTTTGAATGACAATTGCGCGGTCATGCTATACTGTACCCAAATGACATTTTTATAATTTTTTTCCCACAAATAGAGCTTTCTTTTGGTGGTATTTGATCACCTCTGCGGTTTTTATTTTTTGCTAAACAAATAAAAAAAATACCGAAAATTTTGAAAAAAAAAATGTTTTTTTTTGTTTCAGTTTCAAAACTTTGCAAATAAGTACGTTTTCTCCTTCACTGATGGGGTTACACTGATGGCCAATGATAAGGCGGCACTGATTGGCACCGATGAGGTGGCACCAATGAAGTGGCACTGATGAGGTGGCATTGATAGACACCGATATGTGGCACTGATAGGCGGCACTGATGGGTGGCACTGATGGGCGACACGGATGGGCACTGATAGGTGGCACAAATTGGCACTGATAGCTGGCACGGATTGGCATGGATGGGCATGGATAGTCGGCACAGGTGGGCATGGGTTAGTCGGCACAGGTGGGCATGGGTAGGCGGCACAGGTGGGCATGGGTAGGCGGCACAGGTGGGCATGGGTAGGCAGTGATAGGTGGCACAGATGGGAACTGATAGGCGGCATTGTATTATAATATATTGTACTAATGGATGCCAATCAGTGCCAATCAATAATACATGCCAATCAGTGATGCCCATTGTGGGCACTGATTGGCATCCATTATGGGCACTGATTGGCATCCATTGTGGCACTGACTGGAATCCCTGGTGGTCTAGGGTGGCATACCTTGTCCTTGGCATCCCTGGTGGTCTGGTGGCGTCCCTGGTGGTCCAGTGTGGGCATCCTCGGGGGGGCTGTGCTGATAATCGATCAGCACAGACCCCCCCTGTCAGAGGAGCAGCCGATCGGCTCTCCTCTACTCGCGTCTGACAGAGAGACTCTTTACCGAGATCGTAGTTGCCGGGTGTCAGACTGACACCCCGCAACAACGATCGCCGCAATGCGCGCCCCCGGGGGCGCGCAGCGGCTCATAATCCTGATCACGTCATATGACGTCCGGTCAGGATTATGCAACTACTTTGCCACCGTCTATTTTGCTATAGGGCGGGCGGCAAGTGGTTAAGCTTGAGTAACTGGTGGCAGAAATGAACAGGAATCTTTTCCCTCAGTACCTGGAACGTTCTCTGTCTCCTTGGCAGTACTGAAAAAAGCGTGAATTTGTCAGTGTCCTTCCCAACTCAGTATCCAGGCACTTCTCAGGATGCCAGCTTGTTGGCCCTCCTCCAAAGAGTCCTCCCCCCGGTCGCCTACACGACCCTCCAAGCCGAGAGCACACCCGGACACCTTGAATCCTCCCTCAGTTACTGCACCTCGGACCAGTCGGTTCCGAGACTCATGAACAGACGGATCCTTACTCCAGACCAGGCGGGTCTATTGGGGTTAGCCAACCGAAGCATGTTGCGGAGCGACAAAGGCTCGCGGGGCTACCCCGGTCCAGAATCAGGAAAAGACCGCTAAGGCCTCACGAACGAACCCGGAACACGTGACTTCAACATTTTAAGTACCCTTCCCCAGACTCCTCCAGGGGCGGATCCAGAGCCTAGTCTCGGGAGGGGCGCTTGCAGAAAATATGTTTTTTTTTTGGGGTAAATTTATCAGGGAAATGGCTAGTGTTAGCACTTCAATCATCACGACGCCATGGTTGTTATGGTGTCAGGATGATTGAAGCACATTACTATTATTACATTGTTATAAAAAATTAAATGGTTCAACTCACCATAATGCAGCATCAGTGGGAGCCCCGAGCGCGTCACCTGCCACACGTTGCAGATTGTCACTTGCCACGTCGCCTTTCACCAGATGCAGATTGTCACTTACCACATCCCATGCCACATGTTGCAGATTGTCACTTCCCATGCCACACGTTGCAGATTGTCACTTGCCACGTCCCATGCCACACGATGCAGATTGTCACTTGCCACGTCACCTGCCACCAGATGCAGATTGTCACTTGCCCCGTCCCATGCCACACGTTGCATATTGCCATTTGCCATGTCCCATGCCACACGTTGCAGATTGTCACTTGCCACGTCACCTGTCACCAGATGCAGGTTGTCACTTGCCCCGTCCCATGCCACACGTTGCATATTGCCATTTGCCACGTCCCATGCCACACGTTGCAGATTGTCACTTGCCACGTCACCTGCCACCAGATGCAGATTGTCACTTGCCCCGTCCCATGCCACACGTTGCATATTGCCATTTGCCACGTCCCATGCCACACGTTGCAGATTGTCACTTGCCACGTCACCTGTCACCAGATGCAGGTTGTCACTTGCCATGTCACACGATGCAGAGTGTCACTTGCCACGTCTCGTGCCACACGTTGCAGATTGTCACCTGTCACCAGATGCAGATTGTTACTCGTCACGTCCCATGCCGCACAATGCAGATTGCCACTTGCCACGTCCCATGCCACATGATGCAGAGATTGTCACTTGCCTGCCATAATTGTCTCTTGTTATAATTGCTATATAATTGTCCCAGGCAGCAGATTACCAGTAAAGCAGCAGAGAGATGAAGTAATCTCTCTGCTGCCGTGGCTGCCTGCACACTACACGGAACTTCAGGGATGCAGGACGGGCGCCGGGCAGTGAGAGATGATGTCATCTCTCTGCCCGCCCACCGGCTCCCTGATAGGCCAGCAGCTACTCACACACTGACACTGAGCCGGGCCGTCCGCGGAGCCACCCGCTGTCTCTCCCCGACGGAGCCGCCCGTGCTCTCTGCCATGGAGCCGCCCGCCGGCTCTCGACTCTCACCCGCGGTGACACCTACCACTCCTATTCTCGGAGGGGGCAATTGACCCGTTGCCCCCCCCCTGGATCCGCCCCTGGACTCCTCAGCAGGGCCCGACACACCCACTGATTGGCTCCAGGGAAGCTGATACCCAAAACATCCAACCAGGCCTGGTTCTGAGCCTGTCATGTGCCCCTCACTGTACACATGACCAGGCAAAACTCTAACACAGCCCAGCCAAACTGATGTCAAAGTTCAAACTACACAATTAACCCTCAGAACCCTATTACTGTTCTGAGGCAAAAACTAAATTTACACATGACAGACACCTTGTCCAAAGTGTCATTGCTACATATATATATATATATATATATATATATATATATATATATATATATATATACACTATATTGTTAAAAGTATGGGGACATCTGCCTTTACACGCACATGAACTTTGACGGCATCCCAGTCTTAGTCCGTAGGGTTCAATATTGAGTTGGCCCGCTCTTTGCAGCTATAACAGCTTCAACTCTTCTGGGAAGACCGTCCACAAGGTTTAGGAGTGTGTCTATGGGAATGTCTGACTATTCTTCCAGAAGTGCATTTGTGAGGTCAGGCACTGATGTTGGACAAGAAGGCCTGAATCGAAGTCTCTGCTCTAATTCATCGCACAGGTGTTCTCTCTGGTTGGAGTCAGGACTCTGTGCAGGTCAGTGATGTTCCTCCACCTCAAACTCGCTCATCCGTGTCTTTTATGGACATTGCTTTGTACACTGGTGCACAGTCTTGTTGGAACAGGAAGGGGTCATCCCCAAACTCTTCCCACAAAGTTGGGAACATGAAATTGTCCAAAATGTCTTGGTATACTGACGCGTTAAGAGTTCCCCTCACTGGAACTAAGGAGCCAAGCCCAACCCCTGAAAAACCAACCCCACACACCATAATCCCCCAGAACTTTAATGACATGCCAGTCTTAGTCCGTAGGGTTCAATATTGAGTTGGCCCACCTCTTGCAGCTATAACAGCTTCAACTCTTCTGGGAAGGCCGTCCACAAGGTTTAGGAGTGTGTCTATGGGAATGTTTGACCATTCTTCCAGAAGAGCGTTTGGGAGGTCAGGCACTGATGTTGGACAAGAAGGCCTGGATCGCAGTCTCTTCTCTTTCCTTTTCTTTCCTTTTTTTTTTTTTTCTCTCTTTTTTTCCCACGTCAGAAAACCTATGCAAGAGACTTAATCACCTTACAGCTCATTTATGTCTTGGCATGATTCCTCATCATCGTGGCCTATAATTATTATTTCCAATATTCTTTATTAAGTTTTCCATCAAAAGTTACAAATCGTTCTAAAAAAGAGACTACTAACAACAACAGCCTAGTTTTACTCCTTAACCTTTTCCCCCCATGCCCCTTTCCTCCCTCCCTTCTCCCCCCCACTCCCCTCCTCCCTCCCCCTCCTTTCCCTACCTCCCTCCCCGACCCTCACCCTCCCAGCTCACTCAAATAAGCACGGGGACTACGGTAAACCACCATCACAGCACCTGTATCTCCCTCTACTAATTCCTTTTAATCAATAGGGTATCCCATCTCATTTATCCAGGGCCTCCAGATTTCTTTCCACACTCTAAAATTCCCTCTCTTTACATATAGTGTCTTCTCTTTCCATACTAGTTCATTAATACTTTGGGTCCATTCACTCACCGACGGGGCCCTCTCAGCTTGCCATCTTTGCGCGATCAGCCTACGTGCTTGGAATAAGCAACGTACCACTGCCGCCGTAGTACTTTTTGGTTCATTCCGCTCGCAGTCTCTTCTCTAATTCATCCCAAAGGTGTTCCCTCGGGTTGAGGTCAGGACTCTGTGGAGTTCAGTCAAGTTCCTCCACCCCAAACTCGCTCATCCATGTCTTTTATGGACCTTGCTTTGTGCACTGGTGCTCACTCATGTTGGAACAGGAAGGGGCCGTCCCCAAACTGTCCCCACAAGGTTGGGAGCGTGAAATTGTCCAAAATGTCTTGGTATGCTGATGCCTTAAGAGATCCCTTCACTGGAACTAACGGGCCAAACCCAACCCCTGAAAAACAACCCCCCCACACCATAATCCCCCCCAATTTTAATGACATCCCAGTCTTAGTCCGTAGGGTTCAATATTGAGTTGGCCCGCCCTTTGCAGCTATAATAGCTTCAACTCTTCTGGGAAGGCCGTCCACAAGGTTTAGGAGTGTGTCTATGGAAATGTTTGACCATTCTTCCAGAAGTGCATTTGTGAGGTCAGACACTGATGTAGGATGAGAAGGCCTGGATCACAGTCTCCACTCTATTTCATGCCAAAGATTTTCTAGCTTGAGGTCAGGACTCTAGGATGGAGGCCAGTCAAATTCCTCCACCCCAAACTCCCTTTTCAATGTCTTTATGGACCTTGCTTTGTGCACTGGTCCAAATAATTTGGTGGAGGGGGGATTATGGTGTGGGGTTGTTTTTCAGGGGTTGGGCTTGTCCCCTTAGTTCCAGCTTCAGGCGTCAGCATACCAAGGCATTTTGGACAATTTCATGCTCCCAACTTTGTGGGAACAGTTTGGGGATGTCCCCTTCCTGTTCCAACATGACTGCATGCCAGTGTGCAAAGCAAGGTCCATAAAGACATGGATGAGGGAGTTTGGGGTGGAGGAACTTGACTGGCCTGCACAGAGTCCTGACCTCAACCCGATAGAACACCTTTGGGATGAACATCAGTGCCTGACCTCACAAATTCACAAATGCTCTTCTGGAAGAATGGTCAAACATTCCCATAGACACACTCCTAAACCTTGTGGACGGCCTTCCCAGATGAGTTGAAGCTGTTATAGCTGCAAAGGGTGGGCCAACCCAATATTGAACCCTAAGAACTAATACTGAGAAGACTGGGATGCTGTGCCGTTAAAGTTCATGTGCATGTAAAGGCAAGTGTCCCAATACTTTTGGTAATTATATATATATATATATATATATATATATATATATATATATATATATATATATATATATATATATATATACATTATCCAATGGTTGCCACTGAACACATACCAGGGATAAAAAATGGGCCCAGGTGCACAGCAAAGACTGTAGTACAAATAATCCAAACGAGAGAGCGACATTCACGGGTCTTGTAAAGAGAAAGCACAGTGACGGGTTTATTTTGATGTTTCGATGAGGCACAAGCTCGTCTTCCTCAGGACCGGGTCCATTGGTTCCCGGTGCTGTCAATCAAAGCCAGTGATGAGATGGGGGGGGGAGGCGGAGGCACGTATTGCTGTCTGTGTCAATGGACGCAGCAGTGGGACTCAGGTGTGAGGATTGGACAGAGGGGAGGGGCCAGGAGTGTCGGCGGGGGACCCGAAAAGAGGAGGTTCCAAAAATTCCATTGCACAGAGCAGGTAAGTATAGACATGTTTGTTTGTTTTTTTTTAAATACCTTTACAATCACTTGAAATAAAACTTTTATTAAGGTTTTTTTTTTTTTTTTTTTTTTTTATGAATTTTAATAAAGTTGTATTAAGGTGTTTTATTAATATTTTATAACTATTATTATTATTTTTATTATTGTTACTATTATTATTAATAATTAAGGTTTATTAACCACTTGCCTACTGGGCACTTAAACCTCCTTCCTGCCCAGACCAATTTTCAGCTTTCGGTGCTCTCACACTTTGAATGACAATTACTCAGTCATGCAACACTGTACCCAAATGAATTTTTTGTCCTTTTTTTCACACAAATAGAGCTTTCTTTTGGTGGTATTTGACCACCTCTGGGGTTTTTCATTTTTTGCGCTTTAAATGAAAAAAGACAAATTTTTCTTTGTTTCTGTGATAATATTTTGCAAATTATAATTTTTTTTTCATAAATTTTGCCCACAATTTATACTGCTACACATCTTTGGTAAAAATAACCCAAATTAGTGGATATTATTTGGTCTTTGTGAAAGTTAGAGAGTCTACAAGCTGTGGTGTGAATCATAAAAAATTGATCACATCTGATGTACTGGTGGCCGATCTCACTTCTTGCGACCCGAACAAGCCAGGAAAGTACAAATACCCCCCAAATGACCCCTTTTTGGAAAGTAGACATTCCAAGGTATTTAGTAAGAGGCATGGTGAGGTTTTTGGTGTTGTAATTTTTTCCCACAATTCTTTGCAAAATTAAGATTTTTTAATTTTTTTTCCCCACAAAATTGTCATTGTAATAGGTTATTTCTCTCACATGGCATGTGTATACCACAAATAATGCCCCAGAAATACATTCTGCTACTTCTCTTGAGTATTACAATACCACATGTGTGGGACTTTTCCACAGCCTGGCCACTTACAGAGGCCCAACATGCAGGGAGCGCGATCACGTGTTCTAGGAGCATAAATTACACATCTAACTTGTTGACTACCTATTACACTGTTGAAGGTCCTGGAGCACCAGGACAATGACACGTGACACCGATGTGGCACTGATGGCAGATGGCACTGATACGTGGCACTGATGGCACGTGACACTGATGACAGATACACTAATACGTGGCACTGATGACACGTGACACCGATGACAGATGGAACTAATATGTGGCACTGATGACACGTGACACTGATGTGGCACTGATGACACGTGACACTGATGTGGCACTGATGACAGATGGCACTAATACGTGGCACTGATGACACCTGACACTGATGACAGATGGCACTGATACGTGGCACTGATGACACATGACACAGACAGGTGGCACTGGGGACACGTGACACTAGGGATAGGTGGCACTGGGGACAGGTGGCACGTGACACTGGGGACAGGTGGGACGTGGCACTGGGGACAGGTGGCACTGATAGGTGGCACTGGGGACAGGTGATACTGGGGACAGATGACACTGATAGGTGGCACTGGAGACAGGTGACATTGATAGGTGGCACTGGGACAGATGGCACTGATAGGTGGCACTAGGGACAGGTGGCACGTGGCACTGGGGACAGGTGGCACTGATAGGTGGCACTGGGGACAGGTGGTACTGGGGACAGATGACACTGATAGGTGGCACTGGGGACACGTGGCACTAGGGACAGGTGGCACTGGGGACAGGTGGCACGTGACACTGGGGACAGGTGGCACATAGCACTGGGGACAGATGGCACTGATAGGTGGCACTGGGGACAGATGACACTGATAGGTGGCACTGGGGACAGGTGGCATTGATAGGTGGCACTGGGACAGATGGCACTGATAGGTGGCACAGGGGACAGATGGCACTGATAGGTGGCACAGGGGACAGATGGCACTGATAGGTGGCACTGGGGACAGGTGGGCATGTGTGTGTTTTAATGTGTGTGTGTTCATCTCTCCCTCCTCACATGCAGTCTCTGTGAGGAGGGGAGACGGCGATGAGAAATTATCTCATATGTTTACATATGAGATCACCTCCCATTGGACAGGCCGATCGAGTGCTAAATTGCCGCTGTGATTGGCCATTTAGCACGATCTGTGATTGGCTGTGTCCAAGGGACACGGCCAACACAGAACTTCCCTGATGCATGCTTGCGGCGGCGCGCAGAAGGGAAGTAAACAGGAGGACGTACAGGGACGCCCTACCGGCAGTTAGCATCCACGCTCTAGCCATCTTTTGGCTATAGCGTGGGCGTGAAGTGGTTAAAGTTTTATTACTTTTTTTATTACTAGTAATATTATTGTTGTTGTGATTATTAATAATGTTTTATTAACATGTTTAATTATTTCTTCTTATTATTATTATTATTATTTTTAATATCAATAATAAAAAAGTTATATTAAGCTTTGTTAACATTATTATTATATATATTAATAATAATAATAATAATAATAAAAACGTTTTTAGTATGGTGTTTCATTAATTCTTTTTTTTATTATTATTATTCTTATTATTATTAATAACATTTTATGAAGATTTTTTTAAAGGTTTTATTACTATTCTTTATTTATTTTTTAGCAATGTTTTATTAAGGTGTTTTATTAATGCTTTCTTCTTTTTCTTCTCCTTATTTTTATTACTAATAAAAAATAATAGTAATAACGTTTTATTAGAGTGTTTCATTATTATTATTTTTTAATTACAATAATAATATTTAATTAAGGTGTTTTATTAAGGCTTTATTGCTATAATTTATTTTTTTAATAATATTTTATTAAGCTGTTTTATTAATGCTTTCTTCTTTTTCTTGTTCTTATTTTTATTATTAATAAAGATTTTTTTTTTTTTTTACAAACATATTATTATCAGTAATAATAAAGTTTTATTAAGGTATTTTATTATGGGTTTTATTATTGTTTTTATTATTAAAAATAACGTTTTTAAGGGGTTTTGTGACTATCATTATCAGTAAAGTTCTATGATGGTGTTTTATTATTATTTTTTTACTTTTAATAAAGTATCATTGAGGTGATTTATTATGGCTTTATTATCATTGAGGCGGTATGAATAGTGACTCTCCGCCCATCTTCTGAGGTAATGACGTCCTACGCATGCGGGCACGCAGCGACGGCTGCTCGCATTATCCACCCAGCTGACGTCCCAAGAGCACCGCGCCTGCGCCGCTTGCGGCTCCTCCTCCCCCCCCCCTACTCAGCAGCCTCCCGATAGGCCCGCCGCAGAGCGCAGGCGCGACAAGCCCTCGCCGGGCCGCTTTCCAGCGCTGCCGTGACTGTAGGGTGCGCTCTGCGCATGCGTGCAGCCATCTCCCGGCATCGGGGTGCCCTTCGCGCCATTCGGAGGAGTCGGCCGGGTCACGTGTGGCGGGTCCGGAGGTGGAGGAGGAGGGGGCACCGGCCGGCTGGGATACCGAGCTTACTTCAGAGAGGAAGAGCGAGAGAAGGAGGGGGGTGGGGTGCACCGGGACTCAGACTCCGCCCCACACCGCCCGGGACACCGAGGGGAGCCGCTGTCACCATGAAGGGGTGAGAGAAGCCGGGGCACCGGAGGAGAGGGGGGAGGGGAGCGCCGAGAGGAGGTGGGGCACAGACACCCATGTGTGAGAGGAGGAGGAATAATGTGCCCTCTGTACTGGGGGGGCACCTGTGTGTGTGTATTTTATATATATATATATATATATATATATATATATATAATACACACACACACACACACACCAGGGTGTGTGTTTATACATGTACATATTTACCAGAGATATGTGTATATATATATATATATATAATCTCCTTCTCTATCCAAAAAGGATATCATTTTTTTTTTTTATCTTGAGATTTTATACATCCATATTTATATTATTAGGCTCTATAAAGGGATTAAAAATAAAATAAACACAGAAGGGGAACCAAATATCTTCATAAAGCCGTATAATAGGGGAATTTATATATATATATATATATATATATATATATATATATATATATATATATATATATATATATATATATATATATATAGCTTTAAGAAGATATTTTGTTCCCCCTTCTGTGAAATATATTACAATTATTATGATGTATCAAAAGTGTTTTTTTTTTTTTTTTTTTGCTCATTTGAAGAAAAATAAAAACAGAAGGGGAAAATATTTATTACACACAGATATTTTATATATATATATATAATTTTTTTTTTTAGATTGTATACATTTATATTTGGATGTGTAAAAATAGTTAACATCTGATAGATATATTTTTATTTGTATACATTTATATTTGGTTTTATACAATCCTAAAGAGAATAAAAAAAAAAAAAAAATGGTGCATGTGTAAAATAGAGAGAGATATATTCAGATGTTAACTATTTTTATACGTCCAAATTAAATGTATACAATCTAAAATGAGAATAAAAAAAGGGCGGTGTGTGTAATAAAAATATATATAAAATATTCATTCACCTTCTGTTTTTATCTATCTTCAAATAATAATAATGTTCAAAAAATATCTATTGTAATATATAAAGACATATAAAAGCTTGTGTGTGTGTGTATATATATATATATATATATATATATATATATATATATATATATATAATTTTTTTTTTATGGATATATAGTTAGCTTAAAAAAAAAAAAAAAAAACTGTGTATGTAACGTATATTCCTCAATGTATACTTTCTTATGGAATAAGGGAGGGGCAAAAAGTGTTTTATGTCTATAAAAAATATATATATATATATATCAGGAAATCTGACATTCACCATACTTTCTCTGCGGGTGAATCTCTCTGCCTCATGTGTGTCACATGTCTGTGATGGAACAATCACAGCAATTATTTATATATGACTTTTGTTTAGTGATGTCACGATTGGTTTATAGGAGGAGCCGTGTATTGTGAGAGCGGAGTATAGAATTCATACATTTTTATAATCATTCATATTAAATGGTGTGAAGTCCGGACTGTGCTGTCTCTGGATCTGTACACAGCATGGAGTACTCTACAATGTATTGCTTCTCTATATACATTGTATGTACAATCCTATTTTCTCTACACACTCACACACTGGTAATGATTCTTGGTGACATATTTATGAAGCAGATAATCTGACATCCGCCAAACTTTCTGTGCCTCGTGTGAGCCGCATGTCAGTGATGGATTCCCCAACAGAGAATGTTCAGTGAGAAGTCACATTCACAGCTTTATAAATGGAACCTTTTAGTAGTAATGATTTAGTTATAGAAGGAGGTGTGT
>NW_027507748.1:21774080-21804080 GCF_037356315.1 Lithobates pipiens
CATGCTCCCAAACTTTGTTGGGGACAGTTTGGGGATGGCCCCTTCCTTTTCCAAACATGACTTGCAGCACCAGTGCACAAAGCAAGGTCCATGAAGGCATGGATGAGCGAGTTTGGGATGAAGCAACTTGACTGGCCTGCACAGAGTCCTGACCTCAACCCGATAAAACACCTTTGGGGTGAATAGAGTGGAGACTGTGAGCCAGGCCTTCTCGTGCAACATCTGTGCCTGACCTCACAAATGCACTTCTGGAAGAATGGTCAACATTCCTATAGACACACTTCCTAAACCTTGTGGACGGCCTTCCCACAAGAGTTGAATTTTTTTTTTTTTGTGTTGGGGCAGCCTGTCCTCCTGGATTTCTTGCCAAGGTAAGAATGACTGGGCTTTGCTGCTCACACCCTTTAGGGACATTCATGTCTTGCATCCCGGGAGGCTTCAGGACAAGGTACAGAGCATGAACCTTGGCTCCTCATCCTCCTCATCCTCCTCATCCCTCAATGAACCTTGGCTCCTCATCCTCCTCATCCTCCTCATCCTCCTCATCCTCTCTTCCTGGTTCTTGCAGAAGACGCACATCATTGGGGGGTCAGCAGAAAATATCGGGAAAGGGACAGCCACCTCCCAATGACATCAGAGAGGAAGATGGCGATGGGGGAATCGGGTGTACAGCAGCGGAGAAATGGAGCGGAGGGGACCCCACCCCCCCCCCGCCACCTCCTGTTGCTCCCCCGTCCCACCGGGAAACCCGATCAACAATCCGGCTCTTCCGGCGGTTAGTGGCAGACTGGAAAGAAGCCAGAAACGGCTTCATTCCAGTCTCCTGATTGTAAACAATGGCGCCGGTTTAAAAAAAAAAAAAAAAAAAAAATATATATATATAATATATATTATAATATATTTTAGTATTCAGAATTGCCAAAAACTGAATACATTGAAGTGTAAAGGAGGGATTGAGGATCTTTTAGACCCCCGATCCTCCATATAGAGTACCTGTCACCACCTATTACTGTCACAAGGGATGTTTACATTCCTTGTGACGGCAATAAAAGTGATCAAAATGTATTTTTTTTTTTAAACAGATTTTAATCATATAAAAATAAATAAGAAAAAAAAAAAAAAATGAAAGCGCCTCCGTCACCGCGAGCTCGCGCAGCAAAGAAAGCGCATACGCAAGTCGCGCCCGCATATGTAAACACGATCGTCAGAGCGAGAGCGATAATAATAGCACTAGACCTCCTCTGTAGCTCTAACCTGGTAACCGTTAAAAAAAAAAAATAAAAAATAAAGTCCCGCAAGCAGCATCTTTGGGGTGGTGTATATATACCGATCCTCCCCCGCCCATTGAAACAAATAGGCACCACTGCCGAGGAGCCTGCAAAGCGATTTGGCAGCGACGCTGCATAGGCGCTATTAACCCTTTCTTCGCCCCCGCTAGCCGGGGGGGTTAAAGCACTGCTAATACAATGGTAAAGCGGCGCTTTACCGCTGACGCGGTCGCGCTAGTAATGTGAAAGGGCTCTAACAATGGGGTGGAGGGGACCGACTGGGAATAGAGAGATCGCTGTTCCTGATCAGTAGGAACAGACGACCGCTCAGTACTGCCCTGACAGAACGGAGATTTGCTTTGTTTACATTGACAGATCCCCGTTCTGGCTCTCTGTGAAGCGATTGTGGGTGGCTGGTGGACGTCGGCAATCGGCATCAGCTCCCCCCCTTCCGTGCAGCGGGCGCGCGCCTGCTATAGCTGTTAAAGGGACCGACGTACGTCTACGGCGATTTCGGGAATGAGCTGACCTGCCACCGGCTGGTCAGCAAGCGGTTAAATCTGGATTTGCTGGGCATGTGAGAGTATTTATTGAGCATATGTGTTAGATAAGAAAATTAAATTAAAGCAGGTATCCCTTTTAAACCCTATGAGGACCAAGGGGTGTATTTTGTCCCCATGTTTTTAATTGCCTGTATCATCTGATTAAGAACTTTAAAATACTATTTATTTATTTTTATTTTTTTTGGTTTGAGTCAAAATATTAGTTTTTATCAACAAATGGATCTAGCTTTTGCCAGTTATTTCATGAAATGGCTTAGGCCCCTTTTACACCGAGGCGGTTTTCAGGCGCTACAGCGCTAAAAAGAGCGCCTAAAAAAAAAAACGATCCCTTTCACACTGGAACAGTGCGCTAGCAGGACGGTGAAAAAAGTCCTGCTAGCCGCATCTTTGAGCGGTGAAAGGAGCGGTGTGTTCACCGCTCCTAAACCGCTCCTACCCATTGAAATCAAGGTACAGGCGCGGCTATACCGCCTGCGGGCGGTTTTAACCCTTTTTTTGGCCGCTAGCGGGGGTTAAAACCACCCTGCTATCGCCGCAGACGGCCGCTAAAATGACAGTAAAGCGCCGCTAAAAATAGCGGCGCTTTACCGCCGACGGCCGCACCGCCCAATGTGAAAGGGCCTTAGTTACAGCAACTGAAGAGTAGGAACTTACAAAACTGTACAAAATAAAAATCTTTTTTTTTCCCATAACCTAAATAGTCCAGATGTTATTGGATCAAATTCCTCCCCCAAAAATGAGTGTGGAAATGGTTTTATTTATTGTTCAAATACATTCTTAAAGGGGGAAAAAATATATAATTATTTGTATATTGATGGCGGTAATCTTATGGCCCTCAAAGGGTTAAGGGACGACTCTATTCAAGTCTTTTTGAAGTAGTGTTCAAAAAAAATCTAAATGCTTGCTCACTCCGAGCTGGTAGAAGTCACATGAGATGAAATTGGCTAAAGTGGTGGTGGCGGCGCACGGTTCTGCCACTTCTCTTTTTTTTTTTTCTTCCTTTTTTTTTTTTTTTTTTTTTAACCTCCTATACTCAAAGCATGATCTGTGTAGAAAGAATGAATAGTTGGGGAGATGGTTTGAGTTGACTCTAAAGTATTCCGCACCTCATCCCTGGTAATAGAAATAAGAGAATGTGGGTTATACGGCGTTTGAATAAAGAAATCTACATATAGTACAACATTTGTAAATCTTTATTCCATAAAGTAGAAAAGAGGTGCCTGTTTTCAATAAAGATTTATACATTTTATTCAATATGTATATTTCAAAGAATTAATGGTATTGAATAAATGAGTATACTATTTTAGCACTTTTATAATCCTTTTTTTTAATTTTTTTTTATTTGGTTTTGTTTTATACAGATGGTGTGTAGTGGGTTATCAGGGTTAGCATTCCATGCTACTACAGTATGTTCCTCACGCAGCCTGCACTAACCAATCGGCATCCTTCTCTCATTGATCTGATTTTAGCAGAAAAACGGTCAGCTAAAAGTCGCCATAATACGCTGTCGCTGTTCCTTGCATGATTTAAATCGATAGGCCTGAAAAAAGCGTGTTTTTTTTTTTTGTTTTTTTAATAAATACTTGGCTGTGTTGGAGTTCTGAGAAGAGTGACTTGTTGCACAAGAGAGCGACGAATCATATTCCAAGTGATGGAAACGGGAACTTCTTGTGGTCGTCTTCCGATTTATCTGCTTTCTGAAATCGATGTCAGCATTTACCTAATCGCCTTAAATGCACTTCTTTTTGTCTTTCATCATGATGATGTGTATATCATTGTAATATAGAAGAAATATTGAATTTCAGTGATGTAAAGCAATACAGAATATATCTTCGTCGTCTTCTTCGTCGTCTTCGTCGTCTTCGTCATCTTCTTCGTCTTCGTCTCTTCTTCGTCGTCAGAGACTGGGGACCTGATACAAGAGCTGGTCATAGACTGGGGACCTGATGCAAGAGCTGGTCAGAGACTGGGGACCTGATACAAGAGCTGGTCATAGACTGGGGAGCTGATACGAGAGCTGGTCATAGACTGGGGAGCTGATACGAGAGCTGGTCATAGACTGGGGAGCTGATACGAGAGCTGGTCATAGACTGGGGAGCTGATACGAGAGCTGGTCAGAGACCGGGGACAGGATACAAGAGCTGGTCAGAGACCGGGGACCTGATACAAGAGCTGGTCAGAGACCGGGGACCTGATACAAGAGCTGGTCAGAGACCGGGGACCTGATACAAGAGCTGGTCAGAGACTGGGGACCTGATACAAGAGCTGGTCAGAGACCGGGACCTGATACAAGAGCTGGTCAGAGACCGGGGACCTGATACAAGAGCTGGTCAGAGACCGGGACCTGATACAAGAGCTGGTCAGAGACCGGGACCTGATACAAGAGCTGGTCAGAGACCGGGGACCTGATACAAGAGCTGGTCAGAGGACCCGGGGACCTGATACAAGAGCTGGTCAGAGACCGGGGACCTGATACAAGAGCTGGTCAGAGACCGGGGACCTGATACAAGAGCTGGTCAGAGACCGGGGACCTGATACAAGAGCTGGTCAGAGACCGGGGACCTGATACAAGAGCTGGTCAGAGACCGGGGACCTGATACAAGAGCTGGTCAGAGACCGGGGACCTGATACAAGAGCTGGTCAGAGACCGGGGACCTGATACAAGAGCTGGTCAGAGACCGGGGACCTGATACAAGAGCTGGTCAGAGACCGGGGACCTGATACAAGAGCTGGTCAGAGACCGGGACCTGATACAAGAGCTGGTCAGAGACCGGGGACCTGATAGACAAGAGCTGGTCAGAGACCGGGGACCTGATACAAGAGCTGGTCAGAGACCGGGGACCTGATACAAGAGCTGGTCAGAGACCGGGGACCTGATACAAGAGCTGGTCAGAGACCGGGGACCTGATACAAGAGCTGGTCAGAGACCGGGGACCTGATACAAGAGCTGGTCAGAGACCGGGGACCTGATACAAGAGCTGGTCAGAGACCGGGGACCTGATACGAGAGCTGGTCATAGACCGGGGAGCTGATACGAGAGCTGGTCATAGACTGGGGACCTGATACGAGAGCTGGTCATAGACTGGGGACCTGATACGAGAGCTGGTCAGAGACCGGGGACTTGGTACAAGAGATGGTCAGAGACTGGGGACTTGTTACAAGAGATGGTCAGAGACTGGGGACTTGGTACAAGAGCTGGTCAGAGACCGGGACTTGGTACAAGAGATGGGCTAAAAATAGCGCCTGTAAAGTGACTAAAACCGTCTCCCCTGCAGTCGCTGCACTGGCAGACGGGATCTTTGGGGCGGTGAAGGAGCAGTGTATACTGTTCTCCTAAAGTGCCCCTGCCCATTGAAATTAATGGGCACCACTGCCGATGCGCCTGCAAAGCTCTTTGGCAGCGGCACTACACAGCTGCATTTAACCCTTTATTCGGACACTAACTGGGGTTAAATGTGCTCTGCTAGTGGCTGAATAGCGCAGCTAAAATGACGGTATAACGCCGTTAAAACTAGCGGTGTTTTACCGTCGACGCTCGCAGCCCCCCCCCCCCTTCCTTTTTGGGATTTGGGTTTTATATAAACAAATAAAAGTTGATCGTTTTTAGCCACCCCTGCTGGTGGTAAATGGTCTGTCCCAACTGCTACGTGCAAAAGCGCTTGTTCTTTTGAGAAATAACTGACTCAAGAAGCCTCATGTGCCACTTTGTGTTGGTCATCACATAAAATCCCAATAAAATACATTTAGTTTTTGGCTGTAACATGACAAAATGTGGAATGTCAAGGGGTGGAATACAAGGCACTGTATGCAATGGTAAGCTGCAGTATAATGTTTGCTTTTGGGTTTATTTCTGCTTTTTGTGCAGAACACATGTCTGTCACACGGAGGTGACATCGGCTTCACTTACTTGTCATTTAATTAGAGCTCTACTGTGAGAAGTTAGGAGTGATGGTCTGCGGGGTGCGTGTCGGCTGAGCCTGACCTCCCTGACCTTCCTGACCTTCCTGACCTTCCTGACAGTCCTGACCTCCCTGACCTCCCTGACCTTCCTGACCTCCCTGACCTTCCTGACCTCCTTGACCTCCCTGATCTTCCAGATTCTGAGTTTTTTACTTCCAGCATGAACTGATTTCCAGGAACAGACAAGAAGAAGAAAAGAGAAAAAAGCGCCACTAAGTTTAGTAGTTAAATACAATTTAATATTTAAACCCCATAATGGGTTACTCACAAGAACAGGAATGTGAAGATCTCTCTCGGGGGTGGGTATGGAAGGAGATGAGTACGGTGGGTGGGGGGGTTATGAGCACTGTGGGTATGGATAAATAAATTTTTTTTGGTGGTAATACAATAGCATAAGCTTGACAAAGGCTCCAACCTCCCAGTTCTATGCTAAAAAACAAAACATAAGATGGAGTGTTTTAGCAAAGCAAGAAAGTAAAAAACACAAGTAAGGGCCCGTTCACACCACATGCAGTCCGGTGCTTTTTTTTTTTTTTTTTTCCCCCATCAAAAACGCATTGAAATTAGGTTTATATGGTTTCCAATGGCATAGTTCACTCCTGTGCAGTCACTTTCCCAGTTCCAGAAAAAAAAAGAACATGCTGCATTTTTTTTTTTCCTGCACTGACTACTGGAATGCACATGAAAATGCACTGACCCCCAGTACAGAGAGAAAAAAAAAGAAATAAAAAAAAAAACGAAAAAAAAAAAAAGTATCTGGAATGCATCTGATAACGCAACAAAAACACATGAAAAACGCGCATGCAGAAACGCCTCCGGAGCGGATCTGGGTGGTTTTTGTGGTGTAAACCGGTGTTCTGCCGTATAGTGTCCGGCCATCAAATAGTGTCCGCCCCGTACTGCGCATGCGCAGTACGGAGCAGACGAAGCTTCGGAAAATCTCCGAAGCTGAACGGCGCCTGCGCCGTGAGTGGAGGTGGTAGCCCACCATCCAAGCGGACATAGGGTTGTGAATATTGGAGGGCCCCTCGCGGGCGAGCTTTGCTCGCCACGCTTCGGGCTCGGCCTCGCTGCGCTCGGCTCTTTTTTTATTCCTACTCTGTGTCCACTTGGATGGTGGGGCTAGAACCTGGACTCACAGCGCAGGCACCGTTCATCCTCGGCAATTTTCGGAATCTGTGTTGCTGTGTACTGCGCATGCACATGGAGGATGGAGGACGTTATATGACAAGACACTGGCCCTAAAGGTTTGGAGTAGAGTTTTCTGCCCCCTTCCTATCGAACCCGATCAGTATTGATAATCTGTGGATATGATCAATGACCGGCGCTCTGATTTCAGCTGCTCACCGCGTTTTTCTGTCTTCCAGGTGAGAGATCGGAGTTTTTGGCAGAATCGCCCGTCTGACGCGGCACTACTCCTCCGTTTCTGGTTCAGGTGAGGTCAGCGGGTAATTTTGGGATCAAACGCGCATATTGTCACCCATCATCGTATCCACACACAGCTGGAGGCCGTGTAAATATTTCATCAGCTGTTTTTTTTTTTTTTTTTACTAACGGAACACCTACAGGCACGTTGCTGGGAGATCACCACCTCCGACGCTTTCATTGCTTCTGTTTCCACGTTTTTATTGGGTTTCTAAAGCTCCAGGACCCCCCCCCCCCCCCCCCGCCAAGAAATGTAAAATCGGGAGCTACAAATGCTGTAGCTGCTGACTTTTACTTTTAGGGCACTTACCTGTCCAGGGAGCCAGTGGTGTCCTCACCCAATTGGATTCTTAAATCAGCTCTTGGGTGCTGATGCCGCCATCTTGGGTAAGGAATCGGCACTGAAGCCTTGCGGCTTCACAGCTGTTTGCTACTGAACATGCGCAAATCGCGGCAAACTCGGCAGGAAGTGGGACTCAAAACCAGGTACCCCCCCCCCCCGCCCCCCACAAAGTGCCAAATGTGGTACCGGACAAGGGAAGGAGGCAGACAAGTGGAGTTTCCCCTTTTTGGTGGAGCTCCGCTGTAACCAGAGATACAACCCTATCACGATAGTAGAATATAACCGTAGATGACAGTGCTCACTCAACAGCAGTATACAGACTTGTCTTCAGTGGCACGATCCATTGATATAAACACACTGTGGACTATGCAAATTTTAAGTAATAATGTTACACTATTTATTCTCTAGGCATGGTAAGGCCTGCTTCACACTGGTGTGATTACATAGCTCTGTGCTATGATTGGACACTCCCTACATTGGAGGTCGAGAGCCCCCCCCCCCCCCCGCACTCCCTACATCGGAGGTCGAGAGCCCCCCCCCCCCGCACTCCCTACATCGGAGGTCGAGAGCCCCCCCCCGCACTCCCCTACATCGGAGGTCGAGAGCCCCCCCCCCCCCCCGCACTCCCCTACATCGGAGGTCGAGAGCCCCCCGCACTCCCCTACATCGGAGGTCGAGAGCCCCCCCCCCCGCACTCCCCTACATCGGAGGTCGAGAGCCCCCCCCCCGCACTCCCCTACATCGGAGGTCGAGAGCCCCCCCCCCGCCTCCCCTACATCGGAGGTCGAGAGCCCCCCCCCGCACTCCCCTACATCGGAGGTCGAGAGCCCCCCCCCCGCACTCCCCCTACATCGGAGGTCGAGAGCCCCCCCGCACTCCCCTACATTGGAGGTCGAGAGCCCCCCCCGCACTCCCCTACATCGGAGGTCGAGAGCCCCCCCCCCGCACTCCCCTACATCGGAGGTCGAGAGCCCCCCCCCCCGCACTCCCCTACATCGGAGGTCGAGAGCCCCCCCCCCCCGCACTCCCCTACATCGGAGGTCGAGAGCTCCCCCCCGCACTCCCTACATCGGAGGTCGAGAGCCCCCCCCCCCCGCACTCCCCTACATTGGAGGTCGAGAGCCCCCCCCCGCACTCCCCTACATTGGAGGTCGAGAGCCCCCCCCCCGCACTCCCCTACATTGGAGGTCGAGAGCCCCCCCCCCCCGCACTCCCCTACATCGGAGGTCGAGAGCCCCCCCCCCCCCGCACTCCCCTACATCGGAGGTCGAAAGCCCCCCCCCGCACTCCCCTACATTGGAGGTCGAGAGCCCCCCCCCGCACTCCCCTACATTGGAGGTCGAGAGCCCCCCCCCGCACTCCCTACATTGGAGGTCGAGAGCCCCCCCCCCCGCACTCCCCTACATCGGAGGTCGAGAGCCCCCCCCCCGCACTCCCCTACATCGGAGGTCGAGAGCCCCCCCCCGCACTCCCCTACATCGGAGGTCGAGAGCCCCCCCCCCGCACTCCCCTACATCGGAGGTCGAGAGCCCCCCCCCGCACTCCCCTACATCGGAGGTCGAGAGCCCCCCCCCCGCACTCCCCTACATCGGAGGTCGAGAGCCCCCCCCCGCACTCCCCTACATCGGAGGTCGAGAGCCCCCCCCCCGCACTCCCCTACATCGGTGGTCGAGAGCCCCCCCCCCCCCCCCGCACTCCCTACATTGGAGGTCGAGAGCCCCCCCCCCCGCACTCCCCTACATCGGAGGTCGAGAGCCCCCCCCCGCACTCCCCTACATGGAGGTCGAGAGCCCCCCCCGCACTCCCCTACATTGGAGGTCGAGAGCCCCCCCGCACTCCCCTACATCGGAGGTCGAGAGCCCCGTGAAATGGCCAGGAGGGCCGGATTCGCCCTCCGGGCTTTGTGTTTGACATCTGTTCAGGTGTTCAGAAAGCTGCAGGTGTCCGCCATTGGAATACAGTTTCCAGCAGCCAGAAAGTCCTCCATCCATTCTGTCTATATGGAGGGACCTGTTAGATTTCTTTTTGTTCAGCCCGCAGGCCAAAGGAAACCTGAAAACTTGGACCTTTTGCAGCCGCATGTCAGGATTTCTGCGTCTCTCCCCAGCGTTTCAGAATATCTTCACAGCAGTTCTAGAAAAGCCGCCAGTCTTCAGAAATGTGCTGATTCTGCAATATTCTCTTTACTTTTTTCCCTGGATGGAAAACTAATTGAGCGCGCTCTGTTTTTTTTTATTTTTATGAGAGTGGGGGAGGGAGCGTGTTAACTCCTCGCCACCCCGGGAGCTTCACCTCCTCTTGTTCCAGGGGTCCATTATAACTTTCTCTAGTCACACACAGAATTGCAATCTTTTGGTTGTAAGATCTATTCAAACTCGGCCTGAAAAAAACAGTTTTACCATCTGACGGTGTCCCCTGCACTGCAATACAAAATATTCATCATTCGGATTGACGCTGGTGACAGCCCCCGACGCCCCTCTGTACAGTGGCCTGGAGCAGGGCCGCAATTAGAAATCGCAGCCTACCTAACGGGGGACCACCCTTCCGACCGCCCCCCCCACCCCCGGCACCGCCCCTGTCCCGGTCCTGCTGGATACTACTTTATTTTATTTTTTCTTGGTAGCAAGTGCTTTTTTACAGCAGCTCTGTCTTTGTGCTGGGAGCGCACAGGGGGTGTAGAAAGGAGTTTAGTAAGGAAGGAGCTGGGGAGCAGAAAGTGCAGGGTCTGGAGGAGGGCCAGAGTAAGCTGAAGTCAACTGCTGCAGTCCGCTGAAAACCTTAGCCCCTGTACACACGGACGGAGATTTCGACAACCAAATCCGTCGGATTTTGCCTGTCGGATTTTACCCGTCGGATTTTGCCCGTCGGATCTTGTCCGAAACTGTTGCATACACACGGTCAGACTAAGTTGTCGAAAAATCCGATCTTTCAGAACGTGATGACGTAATTTCGTTACGACGGGACTACATTCAGGCTAGTAGCCAATAGCTTTGATGTAGGAATTTGATCTGAGCATGCGTGGCACTTGGTCCAATCAAAATTCGCTACACATGATCGGAGTATGTCCGATCGGCCCAGTTGGTCGGGAAATATTTCCAACATGTGGGAAAATTGGGTCCGACGGATATTCAGACGGAATCAGTCTGATGCATACCACACACAGTTGGATTATCCGACAACACGGTCCGATAGGACACATTCCGACGGATTCTCCAACCGTGTGTACAAGGCTAAGACTAGGTGGAGACGAGGGGGTGCTACGCTTCTGAAAGAGGCACGGGATCTGGTGAAGGAGTTCTCCTCCTCTCTGTTGCCGAGTGCTAAGACAAAGACAAAGTGGGGGGCGGGGAGGTGCAAGGACCATATGAAATGTCCTCGTGAGCTGAGTTTGGCCCATGGGCTTTGTGTTAGACACATGCTCTAGGGCAGTGATGGTGAACCTTGGCAACCCGGATGTTTTGGAACTACATTTCCCATGATGCTCAACTACACTGCAGAGTGCCAGAGCATCATGGGAAATGTAGTTCCAAAACATCCGGGGTGCCAAGGTGCACCATCACTGCCCTAGGGAGATGTTGTACAAGGGAGCCTTCTATCAAAAAAAAGGATAAGACGTGTAGGGCGCCCTGCAGATCCTTCCTTCTAGTGGCCACAGACATCAGTTTATGAATGAGAAGCGTGACTTCCCTGAGGACATAATTGCATATTTTTCAGCCCAGGTACAGTGGAAATTCATATCTAGGGCTGCTTCATAGAACGGGAGGATGGCGGGAGGGTAAGGGTAGAGCCTGGGAATCGGCTTGAAAGGGAATGTTTGATTTTTTTTTTTTTTTGCACAGATTTTCTTTATTTGTTACTGTCTTGACTAAAAAATGCTGTAAAAAAAAAAAAAAAGCATAAAAACTTAGTGACACTAAAGGTTGGAGTTAAAAAAAAAAAAAAAAAAAACACACATATCACACTTTCTTCCACTGTGTAGCTCGTTTTGCACAGAGTGGCCCCGAACCTGCTCTTCTGGGGTCCCCCCGCTGGCTCTCGTGGCTCCTCCCCACATCAGATAACCCCCTAGGGCAGTGATGGCGAACCTTGGCACCCAGATGTTTTGGAACTACATTTCCCATGATGCTCTGGCACTATGCACTGTAGGGGAGCATCATGGGAAATGTAGTTCAAAACCATCTGGGGTGCCAAGGTTCGCCATCACTGCCCTAAAAGAAGCGTTCTCCCGGGGGTTACCTTGGGGGCGCACTCCCGAGACCAGCATTTGGTGTCCATGGGAGGGCCGAATGCAGGACTCGGCAGCGCCCCCCCCCCCCCCAGCACCCATGTCATTGGATTAGATTGACAGCAGCGGAGCCAATGGCTGCGCTGCTATCAATCTATGCAATTAAGAGCCCAGAACCCCCTGCAGGGAGAGAGAGCGCATTCCCGTGGGACAAGTTTCATAGGATGCATTAAGGTGAAAAAACACAAACCTTTACAACCCCTTTTAATAACTCAGTCTAATATGTATACAGAAACTTAACGCGTTTTGGAGCCGGGCTTTTTCCTTATTAAAACGGGACCCCCTGAATATAGACGACTGCTGTTGTGATTTTTAGCTAACCTACAGTACTCTGGGAATTCTTTGTCGTGTGGTAAATGTTTGTAGCCGACAGATTGTGTATTCAAAAAAAAGAAAAAAGGGAATATAGGATGTCGCACGCCAATGATGTCGGATAAAGTCGCTGTGATCAAGCCCCATGTTTGGGAGATTGTTAGAGAGGGGCGGTCCCAGGCAGGGCTGTAGCGTGCTATATCTGGGTTTAATAAAGTTATCTGATTATTATTATTATTATTATTATATATTATATTATATGTTATCTGATATCATTAGTGTGGGCCTACCTAGCATTGTTGGGCTCCTTTTTTGGTCAGGATTTTTATACAGCTTTGTGGAGCAGTGACATCTCTTCTACATTAAATAAAAAACGTATAACCCACCCATTTTGGTGTGGGTCTACGATATGTGACGGAGAAGACGTAACGCGTGGGACCGCACTGCAGTGTACGCGAGTATTTTAGCCAGAGCTATTATTTTTTTCACCCAAAATGTTAAAATCAAAGAGGCTTTGGGGACATCAGGACTTTTGCCTTCAGACATGTCGAAAGACCATAACCGCTCGGTGGAGCGTAATGTCTCTGGTAAGACCGTTAATGTGGATTTATAAGGAATAGAAGTAAAATGTGATTTTTGTGTGGCTAACGTATATAGATTTATTGTAGGATTACCCATTATATGCTGAGCTGTAGTAAAAACATTGTCTTCGCTTGCAGCAGTTTAAGAACTGAAGATGGATTTCTCCAAACTGCCAAAGATCCGAGATGAAGAACATGAGAGCAGGTTTGGCTACGTCCATGGAGTTTCTGGACCTGGTGAGTGCACCGCTACGACATTCCCAGCTTCTATCATGTATGTTAACCACTTAAGGACCGCCGTATTGCTATTGTACGTCATTACAATGGCACAGGCAGGCACAAGCACGTACATGTACGTGCCTGCCTTCCAGCGGGTGGGGGGCTCCGATCGGACCCCCCTCCCGCTGGATACCGCGGTCCGGTTCGCTGCAGGAGCGATCTGAGATGAGGGGATGGCCATTGGTTTCTGGCCACCCCCTCTCGATTGCTCCTGGCCAATGAGAAGCTTCCTCCCACTGTGTATTGTATACACAGGAAGGAGGAAGTGATGTCATTCTCCTCGGGCGGTTTTTTTGACCGGACTACGAGGAGAAGACAGAAAGTAAGTGTGCACCAACACTACACTGACATGTAGGTACACACAGGCACACAAATCGCCCCCCCTCCCCCCTCCCCCCCCAGTCACAGTGTCACTGATTGCAATGATCATTTATTTACTGATCACTGCATTCAGTGTCAGTTTTAAAAGTAAAAACTGTTAGGGCAGTTAGTGTTAGGTTCAGGGTAGCCCCCCTACCACCCCCAATAATGGTTTTAACCCCTGATTGCCCCTAGAGTTAACCCTTTCACCCTCTTTTGCCAGTGTCACTAAGCGATCATTTTTCTGATCGCTGCATTAGTGTCACTGGTGTCGCTAGGTAGCTAGTTATTTATTTTAGGTTCACTACCAGGTTTTTATAGCGCTAGGTACCCCGATATACTACCCAATAATGGTTTTAACCCCCTGATTACCCCTAGTTAACCCTTTCACCCCCTTTTGCCAGTGTCACTAAGCGATCATTTTCTGATCGCTGCATTAGTGTCGCTAGTGTCGCTAGGTAGCTAGTTATTTTTTTAGGTTCACCGCCAGGTTTTTATAGCGCTAGGTACCCCGATATACTACCCAATAATGGTTTTAACCCCCTGATTGCCCCTAGTTAACCCTTTCACCAGCGATCACAGTATAAGTGTCACTGGTGACGCTGGTTAGCCAGTTAGTTATTTAGGTTCCCCGTCAGGTTTTTATATAGCGCCAGGGACCCCCATATACTACCTAATAAAATTTGAACCCCCTGATTGCCCCTAGTTAACCCTTTCACCAGTGATCACCGTATAAGTGTTACGGGTGACTCTGGTTAGTTTGCTTTTTATAGCATCAGGGCACCCATCATTTATTACCCAATAAAGGTTTAACCCCCTGATCACCCGGCGGGTGATATCAATTAGGTTTTAGGGTCAGGGTCTGCGTCGCCCCAGGCAGCGCTAGTTTAGTGCCAGTACCACTAACACCCACACGCAAAGCATAAATCTCCCGTAGTGGTATAGAATCTGAACAGATCAATATCTGATCTGATCAGATCTATACTAGCGTCCCCAGCAGTTTAGGGTTCCAAAAAAATGCATTGTTAGCGGGATCAGCCCAGATACCTGCTAGCACCTGCGTTTTGCCCCTCCGCCCAGCCCACCCCAGTGCAGTATCGATCGATCACTGTCACTTACAAAACACTAAACACATAACTGCAGCGATCGCAGAGTCAGGCCTGATCCCTGCCATCGCTAACAGGTTTTTTTTTTTTGGTAGCATTTTATATTTAAATCCGGAAGGCAGTGCTTGGTTTTCGGGGTCACGTATGTGGCTAGGCTCCCAAAAAGTCCCCCACATTTGGTATCCCCGTACTCGGGAGAAGCAGCAGAATTTATTTTGGGGTGTAATTTGACTTATGCCCATAGCATGTGTGAGCAATATATCATTTAGTGACAACTTTGTGCAAAAAAAAAAAAAATTGTAAAATTCCTGCAACTTGTGGCAAAATAAAAAAAATTTCATGGACTCAACATGCCTCTCAGTAAATAGCTTGGGGTGTCTACTTTCCAAAATGGGGTCATTTGTGGGGGTTTTGTGTTATTTTGGCATTTTATGACCTTCAAAACTGATAGGTAGTGAGGAGTGAAATCAAAAATTTGCACCCTTAGAAATCCTGAAGGCAGTGATTGGTTTTCGGGGTGCCGTACGCGGCTAGACTCCCAAAAAGTCCCACACATGTGGTATCCCCGTACTCAGGAGAAGCAGCGGAATATATTTTGGGGTGCAATTCCACATATAACTATGGCATGTGTGAGCAATATATCATTTAGTGACAACTTTTTGTAAACTTTTTTTTTTTTTTTTTTGTGTCATTATTCAATCACTTGGGACAAAAAAAAAATATTCAATGGGCTCAACATGCCTCTCCACAACTTCCTTGGGGTGTCTACTTTCCAAAATGGGGTCATTTGGGGGGGGGGGGGGGGGGGGTTGTACTGCCCTGCCATTTTAGCACCTCAAGAAATGAGATAGGCAGTCGTAAATTAAAAGCTGTGTAAATTCCAGAAAATGTACTCTAGTTTGTAGACGCTATAACTTTTGCGCAAACCAAAAAATATACGCTTATTAACATTTTTTTTACTAAAGACATGTGGCTGAATAAATTTTGCCCTCAATGTATGACTAAAATTGAGTTTATTTGATTTTTCTTATAACAAAAAGTAGAAAATATCATTTTTTCTCAAAATTTTCGGTCTTTTTCCATTTATATCGCAAAAAAAAAAAATCGCAGAGGCAATCAAATACCATCAAAAGAAAGCTCTATTTGTGGGGAAGAAAAGGACACAAATTTCATTTGGGTGCAATATTGCATGACCGCGCAATTACCAGCGCAGTGCGAAATTGTAAAAAGACCTCTGGTCCTTAGGGTGTTTATTGGTCCGGGGCTGAAGTGGTTAAAGGGTTTGGATAAAGAACTTGTATCTGTGTGTGCCCCAATGCCCCCCCAAGCTAGCTAACCACCCCAGTTGGGGGGGGGGGGGAATCATTGTTTCAGAAGTTTTTAAAGTGGGAGTTCCACTTTTAAAGTGATAGTATACCCACATTTTACACTTTTACCTACTGGTAAGTCTATAATAAGGCTTACCTGTAGGTAAAATATCGTGTATGGTTTGTATGGTTTAGGTGATATTCCCTTTGCATGCAGCCGCTGACGTCAGCGGCGCATGCGCTCTGAATGCCCGTCTGAAGGTCCGGCAGATGCTGCTGGACCTTGCCAGGCAGAAAACTGGTGCGCTTGAGTGACGTCATCATGGCTCTGGCCACTCACAGCGCCGGAGACACAAACCCTGGAAGACACGCCGAGGGCAAGATGTCAGCTCCCTCGGCGTGGACCGCGATCCGATACGGGGGCTTCTTTCTGAGGTAAGTATTTCATAATGAGCTAGTAACCACAGGATGTGCAGATACATGGGGACAGCTCTTTTCTACCGGTCATTCAGTTCTACGGACTGAGCAGTGGCTGCTGATTGTAACAGCCGGGATCCTGTCCGCAGATGTACAGTGGAACCTTGGATTACGAGTGTAATCTGTTCCAGGAGAATGCCCGTAATCCATAGAAGTCAGTGGAAGCGAAGATAATTCGATAATTTGTTCCACGTTGACTTCTATTGTATGCAGTACCGCATGTAGCCTGGGTGGGGGGGGGGGGTTTGGGGGCACCGGAGAGACTTGGAAATGCTCAGAGACGGCTCGGATGCACTCGGAAAACCCTCAAAAAGGCTCGGGGAAACTAGTATTTCCGAGTGCATCCGAGCGGCTCCGAGTGTCACCGGGGCCCATGCACCTCTGGTCAAATGTGGTACCGCAAAGGCTTTTGAATCCTGCTCGTTTTGTGAGACAGCACTCGCAAACCGCAAGGATTTAAAAAATAATAATGGCTCGTATTGCGAAATGCTTGTTTAACTGCGTTACTCGCAATCCGAGGTATTACTGTACTTGCCTTGTCTGGGCTTGTTAGATTATGTGAATGAGGCCTTGGTGTGTCTTACTGTATGGTCTGGATATCCATGTAATGTTGATACTGTATATTCTGTCTCACTCTGACATGTGGTCTCTCTGAATAGTGGTGACCGCATCCAATATGTCCGGAGCCGCCATGTACGAGCTGGTGCGTGTGGGACACTCTGAGCTGGTCGGGGAAATTATTCGTCTTGAAGGTGAAATGGCCACCATCCAAGTCTACGAGGAGACCTGTATCCTTTTATTAGGTTCTGTTACTTCTGAAGAGGATTGTCTAGTTATACAGTGCCTTGAAAAAGTATTCATACCCCTTGAAATTTCCCACATTTTGTCATGTTACAACCAAATGGGTAAATGTATTTTATGTGATAGACCAACACAATGTGGCACATAATTGTGAAATGGAAGAAAAATGATAAATGTTTTTTTTTTTTTTTTTTTTTTACAAATATATGAAAAGTGTGTGTGTGTGTGTGTGTGTGTGGGGGGGGGGGGTACGTTTGTATGGTGCCCCCCTGACTCAATATAGAACCGCCTTTCTCTGCAATTACAGCTGCAAGTCTTTTTGGGGATGTCTCTACCAGCTTTGCACATCTAGAGAGGACATTTCTGCCCATTCTTCTTCTTTGCAAAATATCTCAAGCTCTGTCAGATTGGATGGAGAGCGTTTGTGAACAGCAATTTTCATATCTTGCCACAGATTCTCAATGGGATTTAGGTCTGGACTGTGACTGGGCCATTCTAACACCTGAATATGCTTTGATGTAAACCATTCCATTGTAGCTCTGGCTGTATGTTTCGGGTCGTTGTCCTGCTGGAAGGTGAACCCCGCAGACTTTAACAGGTTTTCTTCTAAGATTGCCCTGTATTTGGCTCCATCCATCTTCCCATCAACTCCGACCAGCTTCCCTGTCCCTGCTGAAGAAAATCATCCCCACAACATGATGATGCCACCACCATGTTTCACGGTGGGGATGGTGTGTTCAGTGTGATGTGCGGTGTTATTTTTCCGCCACACATAACGTTTTTGCCTGTAAACCAAAAAGTTCAATTTTGGTCTCCTCTGACCAGAGCGCCTTCTTCTACATGTTTGCTGTGTCCCCCACATGGCTTCTCTCACACTGCGAACTGGACTTCTTATGACTTTCTTTCACCAATGTCTTTCTTCTTGTCACTCTTCCATAAAGGACGGATTTGTGGAGAGCACGACTAATAGTTGTCCTGTGGACAGATTCTCCCACCTGAGCTGTGGATCTCTGCAGCTGCTCCAGAGTTACCATGGACCTCTTGGCTGCTTCTCTGATGAATGCTCTCCTTGCCCGGCCCGGTCAGTTTAGGTGGACGGCCATGTCTTGGTAGGTTTGCAGTTGTGCCATACTCTTCCCATTTTCAGATGATGGATTGAACAGAGCTCCGTGAGATGTTCACAGCTTGGGAGATTTTTTTTCATAACCTAACCCTGCTTTATATTTCTCCACAACTTTATCCCTGACCTGCCTGGTGTGTTCCTTGGCCTTCATGTTTGTTTGCTAAGGTCCTCTAACAAACCTCTGAGGGCTTCACAGATATTTATACTAAGAATAAATTACACACAGGTGGACTCTACTAGTTAGATGACTTCTGAAGGCAGTTGATTCACTAGATTTTAGTTATGGGTATCAGAGTAAAGGGGGCTGAATACAAATGCCCCCCCACACTTGTAAGATATTTATTTGTAAAAAATGTTGAAAACCATTTATCATTTTCCTTCCACTTCACAATTATGTGCCACGTTGTGTTGGTCTATCACATAAAATCCCAATAAAATTATTTAAATTTTTAGTTATAAAATGACAAAAATTAACAAAATGTGGAAAATTTCAAGGAGTATGAATACTTTTTCAAGGCACTGTATTTTAAATGCAATCCCTTGAATTTTTAAAAAGCAAAAAGTACCATGACTGTCATTTTTAAGTGATTTTTGTCATCACTGAGTTTTCTATAAAGTACGTTTTTTTTCCTAAGCTCCCGTCATGCAGCTGGTGTATCAGTCGGAGACCCTGTGCTACGGACTGGGAAGCCCCTCTCCGTTGAGCTGGGTCCAGGCATCATGGGGTCCATCTTTGATGGTATCCAGAGACCTCTGAAGGACATCAGTGACGCCACACAGAGCATCTACATCCCCCGAGGTGTCAACGTCTCAGCCCTCAGCAAGGACCTCAAGTGGGAATTCACCCCCTCCAAAAGCTTAAGGGTGAGTAGGCTGTAGGTGCCACCTGGGCATCTTGCAGACCTGTTCCTCAGGTCAGGTTTAGATGTTTTAAATGCTTCAAATGAACAGTCAAAAGAAAATACTGGAAGGAAGGCTTACCCACTGGCCTAATTATTATTTTATTTACTTTTTTTATTACTTGCCATGATATCTTTTTTTTGGTTTTTATGGGAAC
Source organism: Lithobates pipiens (assembly GCF_037356315.1). Taxonomy (NCBI): domain Eukaryota; kingdom Metazoa; phylum Chordata; class Amphibia; order Anura; family Ranidae; genus Lithobates; species Lithobates pipiens. The sequence goes on from NW_027507748.1 coordinate 21,793,328, forward strand.
TTTTTTTTATTGTTGCTTATTTCAAGGTGAGGTTACAGTTGCCGACTTGCTCTTGGAAATGCGAAAGCATCTACTACTAATACTGCATGTTCTTCTTTATTAAAGTAAAGACCCCACGGTATCTTCATGGTCACGAAAGACAGGATGCTTGAAGGCTGTCATTTTATTCACCTCATGGTATAGCGTACTCAGCCAGGGTTTCGTTAAACCCTACGGTTTCTACAGAGTTTGCTAGAGGTTCCTTGAGCTGTGATGTTTTTTTTTTTTTTTCACCTCCCATTTGATGGGGCCTCCATAGTTCCAGGGCCAATGCCACTAGGCTGAGCCAGCAGCGTGGCACCTAATGATATTTTTTAGCTGTGTTCAAGGGTGGCTTTCTAACCACCATGGTATTAGGGACGTTCTTCCCACTGACCTCCAATGAATTCATTTTAACAAGGGGTTCTCTGAGGCTTGAAAAATATTTTAAGGGGTTCCTGTGATGTAAAAAGATCCGGTATAGCTAGTAGTAGTCACCTGGACCCCAGTATCAGCTTTTAGGCCAAAAAGTAAAATTTTGATGTCATCTGGCCAGAGCACCTTCTTCCACATGTTTGCTGTGTCCCCCACATGGCTTCTCACAAACTGCAAACGGGACTTCTTATGGCTTTCTTTAAACAATAGCTTTCTTCTCCCCACTCTTCCATAAAGGCCAGGTTTGTGGAGAGCACGACTAATAGTTGACCTGTGGACAGATTCTCCCACCTGAGCTGTGGATCTCTGCAGCTCCTCCAGAGTTACCATGGGCTTCTTGTCTCTTCTCTGATGAATGCTCTCGTTGCCCGGCTGGTCAGTTTAGGTGGACGGCCATGTCTTGTTGGGTTTCCAGTTGTGTCATACTCTTTCCATTTTCAGATGATGGATTGAACAGTGCTCTGTGAGATGTTCAAAGCTTGGGAGATTTTTTCGTAATCCAACCCTGCTTTAAACTTCTCCACAACTTTCACCTTCCATTTGATGGGGCCTCCATAGTTTCAGGGCCAATGCCACTAGGCTGAGCCAGCAGCATGGCACCTATGATATTTTTTTTAGCTGTGTTGAAGCGTGGCTTCCTGACCACCATGGTATTAGGGATGTTCTTCCCATTGACCTCCAATGAATTCATTTTAACAAAGGGTTCTCTGAGACTTAAAACATTTTTTAAGGGTTCCTGCGATGTAAAAAAAAAAGAGAAAGGCTGGTATAGCCAGTAGTAGTTGGTCACCTGGACCCCAGTATCCTTATCTCTGAGCCCGGGAACCATCCGGCGCTGGCAGGGTTTTCTCCATAGAGATAAGCGATGGCAAGATGGCCACCGTTTTTATCTCTATGCCCTTGGAGGACCAAAAACTTCATTTACGGTGAGGTGCTCCCAAAGGGGAATCGCATCTTTAAGGATGCAGACTCTGGCTCCATGCACACTGAAGCTCAAAAAAGCTTTTTCTGGACGCCAGATTGCTGGCATAAAACGCTGGTTGAAAAACTTGCTTTTAACAGCGTTTTGTACTAGCGTTTATGAGCGTTTATTAGCGTTAGCGTTTATGGGCGTTTCCAATAAAAATACACAGAGTACACTCCAAAAATACCACAGTGCATTCCAAACTCCCACAATGCATTGAAAAAATAGAATGCCAAACACTAACGCGTGTTTATGAGCATTTATAAGCGTTTGTCGTTTTTTGGCGGTGAAAAACGGCACTTTGAACGCGAATTTCTGGCGTTCAGAAAAAAAGCCCATAAACTACACTGCTCATTAAAGCTGAAAAATGTCCATGTGTGCATGGACACATAGGCTAACCTAGAGTGGAGTTTATGGGCTTTAAAAAAAAAAACGCCCAAACTCCAATAAACTACAGTTTATGAGCTCCAGTGTGCTTGGAGCCTCTTTATTAGAGCCCAGCAGGTGCAGCAGCTGATTGATCATTATGAGATCACATACAGATTCATTTTGAACATGGACACAGACAAACAGCTGTTTCTTCAGAGTAACAAAAGGTAGAAATATGCAACATAGTTTGATAAAATCCTTGCAATGTACATGGATCACCCAGAGGGGAGTGTGGTGTGTGTGTTTTTTTTTTTTTCTCAACAAATGTGGAATTACTCTTTAAATCCAGGAGTATTCTGACAGTCATGGGTCCTTCTTCCTCTTGTTAGTGGTGGGTGCCCCTTATTCCTGCACGGAGTGACATGTGGGTGGCGTTGAGCCCAGCTCATCGTGATGACGCACCTCTAGAGGGAGGGGGGTCCATGACAGCCTGGGCAAGGAAGCGGTTTTAATGATCAGTCCCAGGTTTTAATACAAAGTTTCTTTTATTTATTTTTTTTTATTTTTTTTGTTTTTCAGGTTGGCAGCCATATTACTGGAGGAGACATCTACGGGTCCGTTTTCGAGAACTCCCTGATCAAACACAAGATCATGCTTCCTCCTCGCAACCGGGGCACGGTCACCTTCATAGCACCTCCTGGGCACTATGACACCTCTGTGAGTTTATTACACCTTCCCGCTTAGTTACAGTTTTATAACCACGTGTTGAGTTTGTATTTAATCTTCACTGTGTGCTAAAAAATGGCAAATGTTAGATGCAGACATACTGAAAACAATTTTTTTTTTTTGACTACTAAACCATCAGATTATGGTGAGGTTGGCTAAAAAGAACCAACAGTCCCTTCAACCGAACCAGTGTGGAGCTCAGTAGAGTCTTCTTAGAACAGAAGGTATCTGTACGTCTCGCTTCCATCACAAATTCCAAAATAAGGGGCTTATTTCCTCAATTTAGTATAGTGGAGGGGGCCATGCTAATCTTTTTGGTCTGAGGCAGTTTAGGTTGAAAGCTGGTCCTCCAGCCCTACCTTCCATCTTGCACAGGTTCCTCTCCAGTATTGAAATGGCTTACTCTGATTTTAGTGCACACTGTAAGCTTCTCACAATGTGCACTACAAGTTTCAGCAAATCAAATAGAAGCCTGCCTTATTTCCTGGTTGAAAGATGTTCCGCATCATCTAGCCCAGGGGTAAGCAACCAGTAGCCCTCCAGCTGTTGTGGAACTACATTTCCCATGAGGCATTGCAAGGCTGGCACTTACAATTACTCCCAGAGGCATGATGGGACTTGTAGTTCCGCAACAGCTGGAGGGTCCCAGGTTGCCTCCCCCCTGTTCTAGACTGACTGTCCCTTGCTAACCTCTTATTGATTGGATTTCACTTCTTTCATTTATGAAGGTCACCTAAAGGTGGTCTACATGCGAATACAGCCTTCCTAGGAATGTCTACTCTTTCAGACTCGCACCCACCCATCAAGGCTTTTTTTATATTTACTTAACTGCTCCCAAGAGCCTGCTGCTTATAATATTAGTATTATGCAGTTTTCTATCCAGCCAACAGATGGCGTTGTAGTCTCCTTTTCACACATTGAGCTAGTTTACCTTTCAGCTGTGCTAAAACAATCTCAGGGAATCTTAGCTGTGACTCCCTTATCAGATGCTGTGATGTTTTCAGGAAGCTATGTACAGCCCCCTGTCTGGCCCCTCCCACCAGCCACGATCTGCCTGCTTTGCATAAAGCCACATAGAGACCCGGTGATGACATCGCCAGGTCTAAAATAAAGTATGTAATGATAATGGAAAGGTTTTTAATTAAAAAATTAATTTTGTCGATGGGAAAGGGGAGGAATGCAAAATATAAGCAGATTAAAATTCAGCTTTAAAGCAAACCTGTCATGATTCCGAACTGAATTGGTGAACCCCTGTAAGGGCCGGTTCACACCATGAATGGCACAGGAATGCGCCGTACATTCCTGTGCGATTCACACGCGATCCGGGTGCAGTGCGATTTCAGGCTATTTATTTGAATTGGCTGAAATTGCGCCAGACCGCAGCACTACTTTACAAAACATAGAGCAGCTGGATCGCATGGTACTTCTGTACCATGCAGGCATATAAACTACGTTTGCGACCTGCATTTTGAGGTGGTGTTGGCATTGCATCGACTCCCACTGTGGATTGCAAGTGCAGTGCGTTTTTGAATGGGGTGCAGGAAACCTACATGGAGCGCAGGTTTATCGCACCTCATTCTGGTGTGAACTGGACCCTTAAAGAGGAGCCTTCAGGCTTCCATCCCCCCCAAAATTAAAAGTCAGCAGCTACAAATACTGTAGCTGCTGACTTTTAATATTAGGGCACTTACCTGTCTGGTGTCTTCACCTGAGCCAATTCTTTAATTGCCGCCATCCTGACTAAGGGAAGCCAGCAGTGAAGCCTTGGGACTGGTAAAGCACGCAGTGGTTTGCGAATGGGCTGCAGTCTTCTGGGATCTGGGAAGGGACTGTGGGGGAGGGGAGGGGGGTCAAAATTCTGGCTTAGCTTGCTGTGGTCCAGAACAGTTACCTGCCCCCCCCCCCCAAAAGGTGCCAAATATGGCATCGGAAGGGGGGAGGAGACAGTCAAGTGGCGCTTCCCCTTTCGGGTGGAGCCCAACTTTAAATCCTAATGCAAAGAATTACATGAGATTTGAACGGGAATGTTGTGCGGTTCCGGTCTGAATCGCAAACTGTTTCCTGCACCGCTCCTGTACCGGTCCTGTGTTAACCCAGACCGAAATCACTATGACGAGCCTGGTGCTGGAAACTGCATGCGATTTAGACAGGAATTTCACCTCTTTCCTGTAAAAATTGCATGAGTGTCCTTAATCCCAGCCGTCCCTCTGCCTCTGACCCCAGCCGTCCCTCTGCCTCTGACCCCAGCCGCGCCTCTGCCTCTGACCCCAGCCGCGCCTCTGCCGAAAAATTTAGTTTGCGCAGTATCGTGATGCATCGTGGACGTGTTAATTGTAATCGAATTGCGAGACCAGTGAAGATGCAGATCTCCACTATTCTAGTACAACAGTGTGGTGATACTGGCACAAAAGAACTTTATAATGTATAGAAATTACACAATTCATTAATTCTCTCTCCCTCGTTATCCTTTATAGGATGTAGTGCTGGAGTTGGAGTTTGAAGGAGTGAAGGAGAAGTTCACAATGGTCCAGGTGTGGCCAGTGAGAACAGTTCGACCAGTGACAGAGAAGCTGCCAGCCAATCACCCGCTTCTGACTGGCCAGAGAGTTTTGGACGCTCTGTTCCCGTGAGTGCGCTTTATATTACTGTGTGTGTTCTGTAAGAGGGAAAGTGTAAATGATATGTACTTATTTCCGTTTTATTTTGATCAGGACTCAATTTAATATTTACATTTTTTTTGGCCCGCTAAATATGAAATATTGCATACCGATATGCAGTTTTTTTCATCCAGCCAGCAGAGGGCACTGGGGTCTCCTTTTTCACACACTCAGCTAGTTTACCTTTCACCTGTGCTAAAAGAATGTAAGCAGTGACTTCTCCCTCAGATATCATATATATATCTATATCTACATCTATATGATAGATATATATATATAGATAGATAGAGATAGATATATAGATATAAAAATATATTTTTATATTTTTTACTAGTAATGGCAGTGATCAGCGATTTTTAGTGGGATTGCGGTGGGCAGATCAGACACTTTTGACACTTTTTTTTTGGAACCATTGACATTTATAATATCCACTGATTACTGTCTAAATGACACTGGTAGGGAAGGGGGTTAAAGTGGAAGTAAACTCCCCTATCGGTTTCAGCCAAGGAAGCTGCCATCTTTGCCTCTGTTTAATCTTCAAATGCTATGGTGCTGCACATGTGATTCGTTATGACACCAGCCATTGGATGGTTTGATAGTTTGGCTGAGAGCACAGCCAATGTGCAGTTAGCATTCCCGGCATGCCTTTTTTTTTTTTTTTAACTGTTTAAATCCATGGGTTTACTTCCACTTTAACTCTAGGGGGGCGCTCAATTGGTTAAGTGTGTCCTAGGGAGGTGTTTCTAACTGGGGGAGGGGGGGGCAGACTGACTGGGAGTAGAGAGATCGCTGTTCCGAATCACTAGGAACAGACTATCGGTCTGTACTGCCCTGACCAAACGGGGATCTGTAGGTTTACATAGGCAGCCGCAGATCCCCATTCTGCCTCTCTGAGCAGCGGTCGCGGGTGGCCGCCAGACCCGCCAATCTGTTCCCCCCCCTCCTCCTGTGCGACGTGCGCACGCGCCCACAGTAACTCGTGCACAAAACAACCAATGGGTAACGTCGTTTTGCGCAATGGGGCCGCCCTGCCGCAGTATATATGCGGTGGGCGGTCCTTAAGTGCTTAAAAAGCCCCTCTTCCCTTTTTCCAGATGGGGAAAAAAAATTAAATAAAAAAATTCCCATGAAAACGAAGACTCCTGGGATGGGATGCATGACATCATTTTGGCCATTAGGCCAGAAAGCAGAAAGCAACTAAAGAAATGTTAAAAAAAAAAAAAAAAATGTATAATATACCTTCCTTTCTATTTAGTAACACTAGCAGCATAACGATAAAAATAGTTCATGCTGATTGAGTTTAGTTCCACTTTAAGGAAAAAAAAAAAAACACTCATCCAGATACATTTCAGAAGAAAAAAAAATGTAAAGGCTGCCAATATAATTTCCTGAAATCTATTTTCTTACTAATGTCTCCTAATGCTCTGGAAAGCGGACGTAGGTCGGGAAGTGCGTGCGCTGTGAGCCCGTCACCTGGTGCTGACGTACAATTGTCTGCTCCAGTTTAATAGGTTTTCAGAATATTTTGGCTTTTTAATGCACACCTGTAAATAATAAAGCAAACGTAAAGCAAACTCTCAGCTTTAGCTAAAAGCGTAAACTTTGTTTTATTATCTGTCCACCCAGCGCTGCCTGGAGTGCTCCCAACATCCCTTTATTGAAGTTTAGACCCCCCCCCCCCCCCTCCCCTCTTGCATCACATAATGTGGTACCTAAGTGACACACCAGAGGGTATTGGGATGTGCATATAGCTATGCCAATATCACATTTTTTTTTTTTTTACCGCTTGCCGACCAGCAACCGTCATTTATGCTGCGGCAGGTCGGCACGATCCCGTATAATAACCATAGCTGTACGTTGGTCCATTTTAACAGCTATTGCAGGCGTGTGTGCGCTATAGCTGACGCGTGTGGCCGCCGGACACAACCGCTGCACAGAGAGCCAGAACGGGGATCTGTCAATGTAAACAAACAGATCCCCGTTCTGTTAGGCGAGTACTGAGCCTAGTGATCAAGAACAGCGATCTCTCTCCTCCTCCAGTCAGTCCCCCCCCCCCCACAGTTAGAAACACCTCCCTAGGGAACGGGTTTAACCCCTTGATCGCTCCCACTAGTGTTAACCGCTTCCCTGCCAGTGACATTTATACAGTAATCGGTGCATTTTTATAGCACTGATCGCTGTATAAATGTGAATGGTGTCAAAAGTGTCCGATATGCCCGCGGCAATGTCAAATGGTGTGAAAAGTGTCCAATATGTCCGCGGCAATGTGAAATGGTGTCAAAAGTGTCCGATATGTCCGTGGCAGTGTCACAGACACGATAAAAATCACAGATCGCCACCATTACTAATAATAATAAAAAAAAAAAAATGCCATAAATCTATCCACCGTTTTGTAGACACTAACTTTTGCGCGAACCAATCGAGGTACGCTTTTTGCCTTTTTTTTTTTTTTTTTTTTTTACTTTATTTCGAAGAATACATATTGGCCTAAACTGAAGAAATTTTTTTATTTTTTTATTATAGCAAAAAATGTTTTTTTTTTTCTTCAAGATTGTCGTCGTTCTTCTTTTTTTTTTTTTTTTTTTACCAAAAATCTGTCGAATACATATTGGCCTAAACTGAAGAAATTTTTTAATTTTTTTAATTTTTTTATTATAGCAAAAAGCAAAAAATTTTTTTTTTTTTTTCTTCAAGATTGTCGTTCCTTTTTCTTTTTGTTTTTTTTGTTTATAGTTCAAAAAAAGACAAAAAAAATTGCAGAGGTGATCAAATACAACCAAAATAAAGCTCTATTTGTGGAGATAAAAAGGATGTCAATTTTATTTGGGCACAGCATTGCCGCGGCAATGTCAAATGGTGTCAAAAGTGTCCGATATGTCCGCGGCAATGTGAAATGGTGTCAAAAGTGTCCGATATGTCCGTGGCAGTGTCACAGACACGATAAAAATCACAGATCGCCACCATTACTAATAATAATAAAAAAAAAATGCCATAAATCTATCCACCGTTTTGTAGACACTAACTTTTGCGCAAACCAATCGAGGTACGCTTTTTGCCTTTTTTTTTTTTTTTTTTTTTTTTTTACCAAAAATATTTCGAAGAATACATATTGGCCTAAACTGAAGAAATTTTTTTTATTTTTATTTTTTTATTATAGCAAAAAGCAAAAAATGTTTTTTTTTTTTTTTTCTTCAAGATTGTCGTTCCTTTTTTTTTTTTTTTTTTTTGTTTATAGTGCAAAAAAAGACAAAAAAAATTGCAGAGGTGATCAAATACAACCAAAATAAAGCTCTATTTGTGGAGATAAAAAGGATGTCGATTTTATTTGGGCACAGCATTGCACGACGATTGTCAGTTAAAGCGACGCACTGCCGTATCGCAAAAAAAAAAAAAAGGGCTAGTCATTAGGGGGTAAATCACACACGGTCAGAAACCATGAAATCGGGCCGAGACAGAAGTACAGTTAGATCACACTTGTTTAATAATAAAAGTAAAAAGAACCAATGTAGTCAAAACGCAGCCAGAGTTCAGTAACCGGAACGTATAGTCAGCCAAGCCAGAAGTCAGGGATCAATGTAGTGGAAAAGCAAGCAGGATCTGGAGCCAGAGGGGATGTCAGCAAAGCCAGTCTAGAACAGGAATGCAGGAGATAGTCTCTTGTGATGTTGACCAAGGCGAAGGCCAAGATCCACTGGGCTGGACAGCTTAAGTAGGCAGGACTCACGAGCAGGATATCATCAACAGCTGAGTCACTGTGGAGAGATAGGAGCTGGCAATTAGCCGACAGCTGAGTGAAGGAAAGGCTGAGCCTAGCCCTGACACACACACGGAGGCGCACCTCCAGCCTTGCAGCTCTCATTGGCCCTCTTATGACTCACCCCCCCTTCCTGGCAAACTCTCAAAAGAAAGCTGTGCATGATGTCATAAGCCTAGGCTAATGACCAGACAAGAAACGGAAAGTGGGCTGTATAAGGGATTTACTGGCAGAAAAAAAAAAATTTTACTATCCAAAGTTAAAACCACAGCAAGGGCAGAAGATTTTATGGAAATATGAAAAAAAGACTGAAGTTCCCACATTTAAGGAGGGTTTATACTTCACCCTCACCTAGGCAAGAACTAGGGAGAGGGTCATTTCACGTTCAGTTTGCAGCCTTGCTTAACCACTTAAGGACCGCCTCCTGCACATATACGTCGGCAGAATGGCACGGCTGGGCACAAGCACGTACCCGTACGTTGCCTTTTAAGTGCCCAGCCGTGGGTCGGGAGCGCGCCGCCGGAAGCTGTTTTCCGACCTGGTCCTGAGCTCCGTGACCATGGCTGCGGGACCAGCGGACCCGATCGCCGCTGGTGTCCCGAGATCGGGTCACAGAGATGAAGAACAAGGAGAGGTCTGTGTATACAAACCTCTCCCTGTGGTTCCTAGTGTGGCTGTCACCGATCGTCTCTTCCCTTTTATAGGGAAAGATGATCAGTGACGTCACATGCCAGGCCACGCCCCCTACAATAAAAAAAAAACACATAACGTCATACATAACACTACACTGCCCCCTAGTGGTTAACTCCTTCACTGCCAGTGTAATTTACACAGGAATCACTGCATTTAAATAGCACTGATTGCTGTATAAATGACAGTGGTCTCAAAAATGTCCGATGTGTCCGCCATAATGTCGCAGTCACAATAAAAATCGCTGATCGCCGCCATTACTAGTAAAAAAAATAAATAATAAAAATTCTATAAAACTATGCCCTATTTTGTAAACGCTATAACTTTTGCGCAAACCAATCAATAATCGCTAATTGCGATTTTTTTTTTTTTTTTTTTTTTTTTTTACCAAAAATATGTAGAAGAATACGTATCGGCCTAAACTGAGGGAAAAAAAAATTGTTTATATATTTTTTGGGGATATTTATTATAGCAAAAAGTAAAAAAAAATTGCATTTCTTTCAAAATTGTCGCTCTATTTTTGTTTATAGCGCAAAAAATAAAAACCGCAGAGGTGATCAAATACCACCAAAAGAAAGCTCTATTTGTGGGGGGGGGGGGAAGGATGCCAATTTTGTTTGGGAGCCACGTCGCACGACCGCGCAATTGTCTGTTAAAGTGACGCAGTGCCGAATCGCAAAAAGGGGCCTGGTCCTTTGGCTGCAAATTGGTCCGGGGCTGAAGTGGTTAAAACGTTTCAGCTAAACTAATGAAATCAATAAAAACGGATGCCATCATGTCTTTTTTTTTTTGTCTTCTTTTGTCTTTTTTTTATCATTTAAAGTTTTTATTTCGCAGAACAGCAAAACAATACAAGTTCCTTGGATATCATAATTTAAAGCTATTGGAGATGTATGCATAAGAAAGGTGGAGGCAGGGGTGGACTGACAACTCATGGGGCCCCCGAGCAATAGGAGATTATGGGGCCCCCAGGCAATCAGAGATTATGGGGCCACACAGTATACAATCACACAGTATACACAGACATGTTTCTATTGGCTGAGAAGGTAGTGGAGAGGTGGGGCAGCTATAAACTCAGGATTTTTAGACCAAAAGGATGTCGGTAAGGGACATTTCAGAGACAGATGTAAATAAAACACA
>NW_027507748.1:23088198-23274329 GCF_037356315.1 Lithobates pipiens
GTTTAGGAGGAAGAAAAAGAAGAAGAGGAAGACAAATAAAGTAGTTATTTCTTCCTCAGAGTCGGACCCAGGAGGGGTTCCTCTTGGTAACCCTTTTTCAGTTTTGTCAGGTGATGGGATGTCTGATGTATCTTTTTCTTTATCATCCATGGATGAGGGGGAGTCACATAGTTTGAAGAGAGCTGTTTCTGGTGATGAGAGTGTGGTTAAGGTTAAGAAACGACTACCCCAATCACCCTGATGGCAGTTCCCACTCCGATAAAGGTGGCGACTATTAATGTCGCCAGCATTAAATCTGCAAGAGCTCGTGATATTGCCTTATTTTTGCTCAGCGAGTTTGATGCCGAGATTTTATTTTTGCAAGAGACCTGGCTCAATACTTTGGCCGATGTCCATCTAGCAAAAAGGGAGTGGAGATGCGGTCCCTCCTTTTGGTCTCTTGCGGCTGAGCCCTGCAGCGGAGTTGCGGTCCTTTTTAAAATCGATATGGTAACGTGCCGGCGGGTAATTGAGGTAGAGATTGGGAGATGCATGGTCTTGGACGTCTCTGTTAGGGGGCAGGACTTGCGTCTGATCAATATCTATGGACCGCAGTCAAGATGGGGCAGGAAATGCCTCCTCACAGAGATCAAGCCCTTCCTTTTTACGTCCCAGCAGGTTGTCTTTGGAGGTGATTTTAACACCATAATTAGGCCTGAAGACAGGAGAGGCTCCATAGACAGGCTGGCGTACGATAGCGTTTTTCTTAGAGATATGGTGAGACAAGCAGGCCTGGTAGATGTGCATATTAAGCACTGCCCTGGCAGCACGGGATTCACATTTCAGAGAGGGAATAGTCAGAGTAGGATAGATAGGTTTTTTTTAAAGGAGAACTCTGCTTTCTCGGCTCCTGAGTTGAGGGCGGTGGAGTTCTCTGACCACTGTATGCTGTCTGTGACTCTGAATGCCTCGGACACTCCACCCAGGGGAAGGGGTACCTGGAAACTGAATTCGGCTCTATTGGAAGACGTAGAGGTAAGACAATCCTTTGAGGATTTTTTCCAGGCACAGGTTTCTATTCTGGACTTTTGCAGCACTAAGTCAGAGTGGTGGGAGCTTGTGAAACAAAGGGCAATTGGACTTTTCAAGGCCATAAGTAAGAAGAAGCAGCTTGGTATGTACATTGCCTACCACCATTTGCGGAGGAAGCTTGATCGTCTTGTCTCGTATAGAGGAGATCCAGGGGAGATCTCTGAGGTGAAGTTTCTTCTTAGAAAGTGTCAATACGACCGGCATGCCTCCTTGGTTCTGGAGAGGGATTATGGAAAATATCACTCGCCTGATCCTTACCAGAACTGTAAGCAAGGCATAGCAGTTAAGACGGTCATAGGCCTGAGGGATAGTACGGGTTCCCTGGTGAAGTCCAGATCAGGGATCCTGGAGATCTTCAGATCATATTATGCAGACCTTCTGGGAAGAAAGGACCTTTGTCGGGACAAGATGGAAAGCTTTCTGGATTCTACTCCAGGATTGGGAAATGGTACATTGCCTTTGATGGATTTGACAGAACCAATTTCAGTGGATGAGGTAGTTCATGCTATAGAGAAGCTGGCTACCGAAAAATCGCCTGGGCCAGATGGGTTGACAGCTGAATTCTACAAGTGTTTTAAGTCCATTCTGGCTCCCTTTTTAGCGGAGGTTTATAACGGCTGTCTAGAAGAGGGTTCACTCCCTCCCTCCATGAGGCAATCCGCTGTGATTCTTCTGTCAAAAGGTAAAGACCCCTCAATGATTGAGAACTGGCGCCCCATCAGTCTTCTCAATGTTGATAGAAAGATCTTGGCGAAGATTCTTTTTTGGCGCTTGTCGTCAGTGGCAGGCGATTTGTTGTCCAGTCATCAGCACTGCTCGGTCCAAGGTAGAAGTACCTTTTCAGCGGTTTTAGCTGTCCGGGAGGCTTTGGAGCGATGCAGGGCTGCTGGATGGAGAAAATACTTGCTGGCATTGGATCAGGCGAAGGCTTTTGATAGAGTCAATCACGAGTACCTGTATTTGCTACTTGGTAGATACGGCCTGCAGGGGAGGTTTATAGATTGGCTGAAGACATTATATAGAGGGGCTGAGAGCTTCCCACTGGTTAATGGTTGGGTTGGACGGCCTTTTGAGGTTGGCTCTGGTGTGCGCCAGGGATGTCCTCTGAGCCCCCTGTTATATGTATTCGCAATCGACCCCTTCATAAGAAGGCTAGAGTGTGGATCTTTGTGCGGGGTGCCTTTGGGCATTGCTGGTGTGCCACCTTTGAAGGTCGTGGCCTATGCCGACGATGTGTCTGTTATTGTCTCTGGAACGGAGGAGGCGCAGGAGGTGGTCTCTATGATAGAGCAGTACACGGAGGCTTCTGGTTCTAAAGTCAACCATGAAAAGAGTGAAGTTTTCTGGATGGGTGAGGAAGGTGAAAGCTTCGAACTTCCGGATGCCTTCCCAGAGCCCCAGCAGGAAATTAAAGTGTTGGGCATCAAATTTGGTCCTGGTGACTATGGTCATCGAAATTGGGAAAGCAGGTTGGTGTGTGCCAATGCCAAAGTAGCAAGCTGGAAGAAATGGAAGCTTTCATTGAGGGAGAGGGTTGACTTGATCAAAACGTACCTGGTCCCAATTTTTTTATATGTCAGCTTCGTCTGTATCTTGCCAGTATCTCTCTATGCAAGGGTGTACAGCTGCTTTTTCCAACTGTTATGGGGAAGTAGGCTGAACCTGATCAAACGCAATGTAACTTACCTGTCTAGGCGGGAGGGTGGCCTAGGAATGGTCAACCCAATAGTTTTCTTTTCTCTGCTGTTTTTAAAGTATAATCTTGGTAACATGCTAGCAGAGAACCCGCCGGGATGGGTGGGTATTTTTCAATCTTGTTTTAGGCCTTTTCTGCGATGCTGGGAAGATGGCGGGCCAGTGAAAAGTCTGAGAGTCCGACATGGCAAGCTCCCGGCTTATGTTGCCCCGTGTCTGAAAATACTTCGGCAGTGGCAGGTGACAGTGGAGGATATCAAATCCCTCCCCAGGAAGCTTCTGGAGAAGAGGATTTTGGGCTCTGCTTTCAGTGTGTCACTGGCCTTAAGGGATTGCCCAGGCTCTGTAATGAGGGAAGGGTTGCGTTTAATCAATTTAGAAAGAATCCCCTTGAAGTTTAGGGATCAAGCCTGGCTCGCCTTCCATGGAAGGCTCTATGTGAGAGGGAACTTGAAGCATCGCCCTGTGGATGATCGGGATTGTCCTAGAGCGGAGTGTGTTGGTAAAGTGGAGTCTATGGACCACTTTTTGCTCCAGTGTCCCTTTAACATAGAGGTGTATAAAAGGGTGGGGAGGGCTCTAGGCATCCCCTTTTTCTATCGCATGAGTTATGCGGAGTGGGTGTATGGGGCATTCCCGACTCACTGGGATTTTGATTTGGATACACTGTTTTTAGTTAGTATAGTTGTCCGTTACTTCACATGGAATGCACGGTGCCAGATTACCCTGCGGAAGAAAGTCCTCTCTGTTGAGGTGGTGGTGCACGATATTCTGGGTGAGGTTGGGAAAATTCGGGGTCTTGAGAAGGGCAGGGAGCCTCGGACAGTCTGGATAAGGGTGTGGAGGAATATCAGACCTGCCTTTGGTGAACTGCCCAACTCTGGGTGAGGAGCTCTTTTCTTTTTCTGTTTCTTTCACTCCCTTAGCTTTTGTTGGTTAGTATCTTCTTTTTGAAGAAGGGCTGCATGCATAATAGGTGCGGGATTGTTTCTTAACCTCACAAGTTTGATGTCTGGTGTAATGGTGTGAGTCGTAATAGGATTTATGTTATTGCTGTAAAGTATTTTTTTTTTTGGTTTGAGAGCAGTTTTGCTATATTTATTTTAATTTATGTAAATATGTATATATTTATGTATATTTATATATTGTGATTTTATGCTTAATGATTGCAAGACTTTTAATAAAGAAAAATTGGGAAGAATGTTCCTTACATTGGTGATCAGTGGGAAGAATGTTCCTTACATTGGTGATTAGTGAGAAGAATGTTCCTTACATTGGTGATCAGTGAGAAGAATGTTCCTTACATTGGTGGTCAGTGAGAAGAATGTTCCTTACATTGGTGATCAGTGGGAAGAATGTCCCTTACATTGGTGATCAGTGGGAAGAATGTTCCTTACATTGGTGATCAGTGAGAAGAATGTTCCTTACATTGGTGATCAGTGGGAAGAATGTCCCTTACATTGGTGATCAGTGGGAAGAATGTTCCTTACATTGGTGGTCAGTGAGAAGAATGTTCCTTACATTGGTGATCAGTGAGAAGAATGTTCCTTACATTGGTGATAAGTGAGAAGAATGTTCCCTACATTGGTGATAAGTGAGAAGAATGTTCCTTACATTTGTGATCAGTGAGAAGAATGTTCCTTACATTGGTGATCAGTGAGAAGAATGTACCTTACATTGGTGATCAGTGAGAAGAATGTTCCCTACATTGGTGATCAGTGAGAAGAATGCTCCTTACATTGGTGATCAGTGAGAAGAATGTTCCTTACATTGGTGATCAGTGGGAAGAATGTTCCTTACATTGGTGATCAGTGGGAAGGAGGAGGAGGACACACCCAAGGAGCTCTCTGAGAACCACACCCTTTTTCAAGCCTGGGCTTTGCCTGCTAGCTCGGCCCAGGAATAATGCCTGATCCTGAGGGAGGCCCTGGGATGGATTCCCCTGATGATACGGGGCCTAGTGAGGAGGAGGAGGTGGAGGATCTGTCTGTGGGTCCAGGCCCTGCTGAGAACGTGGATGCCTACAGACAGAAGATTGTTGACCGTTTTCGGGCAATCGGAAGGGCTGAGGAGAAACTTAAATGTTTAAAAGCTGAACATAAAAACTTCAAGACTAAGTATTTCCAGGCCTGGAGTAAAAACCGTTTGGCCATGAAGCCAGAGTTACAGCAGATGGAGGAGAAAGTAAAGAAACAATCTTTATTTTTGAATAAATTGAAGGACAGAAGTGGAGCTTTTGCTGAAAAATGGGAAAAGATTTTCCAGCCAGGCATCGGTGAGTTCTGCGAATCAGCAGGTAACAGACAACCCGGCCTCATCTGTCTCTGCACCTCTCCCCCCATGTCAGGCTGGGGAATCGCCAGCGGCAACCAGCCAGGGGGTTGAGAATGAACATGGCACCTTGCAGTTCATCCAGCAGATGGAGTCACCCCTGAGGGCAGACAGGTCTGTTGGTGAGCCATCGGAGGTCCCTAAGGATGAGCGGAGGGATTGCAGACCGGCAGAGCCAGCACTGGTGGAGGGATCCCAGTGCGCTGTACAGCCTTCATCCAACATGTCTGCCCCACCTGCTGTAGTGGATGGTGTCCCGGCTGAGGAACAGAGAGGGAAGGAGCTCTGCAAACAGCTGCCTGCTACAGGGAAACCCTCTGCAGACATGGAGGGAGAGCCCCTGGCAGAGGTGTCATCAGCCCACCAGAGCAATGTGGATGGATCTCCATCATGCACCCCACGCCTGGATTTTGCTGATACTGCTGAGCCTTGTAGTTCCACAAGCAAGATGGCTGCCAGCTCCAGAGAGCCTGTTTCTCCTTCACCTGGGCTGATTGATGCAGGTGGGGGAGGGGATCAGCACAGTGCAGCATGTGAAGTGGAGACAGCCATGGAAGTCTCCTGCAGTGATTCACCTGTTGCTGTATTAGGACAACATTCACCCTGCTCAGCTGATAGTCCTGTCCTGATGGAGGAGAAGAGTCGGCCTAGAGGTGAAGTGTGTATGGGGACAGCAGTGACTGAGGACACGACAGGAACTATGAATGTGCCAGGAAGTAATGACAGTAATAATATTGATAAGGCAGTGAATGTGGTGGGTGGTGGTGAAGGGGTTAATATTGCTGACCAAGATAAAAATGACATTTCTCTTTCTGCTCAGCAGAAGAAAGACTCATCGATTGTGCAGACCAAATCTGTACAATCGATATCTGCTAGAGGTGTGCCAGAAGGCTCAAAACAAACAAATGTCTCTTCTGCTGGGAGGAATATGGGGAGTTATGCATCTGTTTTGGGGAGTCGCACCAAGGAGGGTGGGGGGAATGCTGTAAATATTGGTGGTCACAATATAGGGGGGTTTGGTGGTGGGATTGGTGGTGGGTATAGGAGGAGAAATGTGGTTCAGTTCAAGTGGGAGGGGGAGGGGACCCCACCAGTGAGGGGGAGGGTGGCTGAGTTGATTTTGGAAATTGGGTTTAAAGCTGTGGATATTTTTGCTTTGATTTGCCCAGTGGGAAGTTATGAATTTGATTTATCTTTTGTAAAACCTGAGGGGTTGGATTTATTTTGGGAGCGACATAGGAGGTGCCAGGGCCTTCCGCAGTGGAGTGGTTTGGTGCCAAAGGTGATTTCCAGGCAGCCTCTGATAAAATCGGTGACCATCTTGGTGCGTAACGAATCCATACCAGAGGCTGATTTGATAGTATGGCTACGCCGATATGGTGAGGTCCTCACTCCACTGCGGAAGGTCCTGGATGAACATGGGATATGGACAGGGGCCTGGACGGTGTCACTAAAATTGGGGGTGCTGGGCAATGTAGTCCAACATCTGCCCTGTTCAGCTTTCCTGGGAAGAGATCGGCTGACTATTTTCTACCAGGGTCAGCCCAAAGTCTGCAATAAATGTGGTGAAAAGGGCCATTTTGCATCTACCTGCACCCGTAAAAAGTGTTCGCTATGCCAGGGTCTGGACCATGTGGCAAAAGATTGTACCCAAATTCGGTGCAATCTGTGCCAAAAGCTTGGCCATCCTTACAGTAAGTGTCCAGAGGCTTTACATAACCTGCCAGGATTGGAGGCTGAGCTGCAGAGGCTGGATAAGGAGGATGAGGCCGCTGTAACTGTTGTTGTCCCCCCTGTGTCTGTTCCATCTGTTGGGTTGGGTTCTGTTTCCCCCGGTAATGTGGCCCCTGAGTCTGTCCCTCCTGTGTCTGTTCCATCTGTTTCAGGTTCTGTTTCCCTTGGTAATGTGGTCCCTGAGTCTGTCCCTCCTGTGTCAGTTCCATCTGTTGTTTCAGATTCTGTTCCCTCTAGTGATGTGGTCCCTAAGTCTGTCCCCCATGTGGTGGTCCCTATTCCTGCTGTACGTAGGTCCTCCAGACTAGCGGAAGCTGCTGGAGGGGCAGGTTTAGCGGATCTTCCTTCTCAGCCTCCAGTCCCTGTCCCTCGGCAGCGCAAACGTGGTCAGGTGAGTGTGGGGGTGCTGGATGGGAGTGGGGCTGATGGAAGGGTGTCCATATCCCATGTCTCACCCTCTGTTGGGGGGGATTTGGATGATGAGGGGTGGGAGACGTTTAGGAGGAAGAAAAAGAAGAAGAGGAAGACAAATAAGGTGTTAATTTCTTCCTCAGAGTCGGACCCAGGAGGGGTTCCTCTTGGCAACACCTTTTCAGTTTTGTCAGGTGATGGGATGTCTGATTTATCTTTTTCTTTATCATCCATGGATGAGGGGGAGTCACATAGTTTGAAGAGAGCTGTTTCTGGTGATGAGAGTGTGGCAAAGGTTAAGAAACGACTACCCCAATCATCCTGATGGCAGTTCCCACTCCGATAAAGGTGGTGACCATTAATGTCGCCAGCATGAAATCTGCAAGAGCTCGTGATATTGCCTTATTTTTGCTCAGTGAGTTTGATGCCGAGATTTTATTTTTGCAAGAGACCTGGCTCAATACTTTGGCCGATGTCCATCTAGCAAAAAGGGAGTGGAGATGCGGTCCCTTCTTTTGGTCTCTTGCGGCAGAGCCCTGCAGCGGAGTTTCGGTCCTTTTTAAAACCGATATGGTAACGTGCCGGCGGGTAATTGAGGTAGAGATTGGGAGATGCATGGTCTTGGACGTCTCTGTTAGGGGGCAGGACCTGCGCCTGATTAATATCTATGGACCACAGTCAAGATGGGGCAGGAAATGCCTCCTCACAGAGATCAAGCCCTTCCTTTTTACGTCCCAGCAGGTTGTCTTTGGAGGTGATTTTAACACCATAATTAGGCCTAAAGACAGGAGAGGCTCCATAGACAGGCTGGCGTACGATAGCGTTTTTCTTAGAGATATGGTGAGACAAGCAGGCCTGGTAGATGTGCATATTAAGCACTGCCCTGGCAGCACAGGATTCACATTTCAGAGAGGGAATAGTCAGAGTAGGATAGATAGGTTTTTTTTTAAAGGAGAACTCTGCTTTCTCGGCTCCTGAGTTGAGGGGCGGTGGAGTTCTCTGACCACTGTATGCTGTCTGTGACTCTGAATGCCTCGGACACTCCACCCAGGGGAAGGGGTACCTGGAAACTGAATTCGGCTCTCCTGGAAGACGTAGAGGTAAGACAATCCTTTGAGGACTTTTTTCAGGCACAGGTGACTCTGAATGCCTCGGACACTCCACCCAGGGGAAGGGGTACCTGGAAACTGAATTCGGCTCTCCTGGAAGACGTAGAGGTAAGACAATCCTTTGAGGACTTTTTTCAGGCACAGGTTTCTATTCTGGACTTTTGCAGCACTAAGTCAGAGTGGTGGGAACTTGTGAAACAAAGGGCGATTGGACTTTTCAAGGCCATAAGTAAGAAGAAGCAGCTTGGTATGTACATTGCCTACCAGCATTTGCGGAGGAAGCTTGATCGTCTTGTCTCGTATAGAGGAGATCCAGGGGAGATCTCTGAGGTGAAGTTTCTTCTTAGAAAGTGTCAATACGACCGGCATGCCTCCTTGGTTCTGGAGAGGGATTATGGAAAATATCACTCGCCTGATCCTTACCAGAACTGTAAGCAAGGCATAGCAGTTAAGACGGTCATAGGCCTGAGGGATAGTACGGGTTTCCTGGTGAAGTCCAGATCAGGGATCCTGGAGATCTTCAGATTATATTATGCAGATCTTCTAGGAAGAAAGGACCTTTGTCGGGACAAGATGGAAAGCTTTCTGGATTCTACTCCAGGATTGGGAAATGGTACATTGCCTTTGATGGACTTGACAGAACCAATTTCAACCAATTTCAGTGGATGAGGTAGTTCATGCTATAGAGAAGCTGGCTACCAAAAAATCGCCTGGGCCAGATGGGTTGACAGCTGAATTCTACAAGTGTTTTAAGTCCATTCTGGCTCCCTTTTTAGCGGAGGTTTATAACAGCTGTCTAGAAGAGGGTTCGCTCCCTCCCTCCATGAGGCAATCCGCTGTGATTCTTCTGTCAAAAGGTAAAGACCCCTCAATGATTGAGAACTGGCGCCCCATCAGTCTTCTCAATGTTGATAGAAAGATCTTGGCGAAGATTCTTTTTTGGCGCTTGTCGTCAGTGGCAGGCGATTTGTTGTCCAGTCATCAGCACTGCTCGGTCCAAGGTAGAAGTACCTTTTCAGCGGTTTTAGCTGTCCGGGAGGCTTTGGAACGATGCAGGGCTGCTGGATGGAGAAAGTACTTGCTGGCATTGGATCAGGCGAAGGCTTTTGATAGAGTCAATCACGAGTACCTGTATTTGCTACTTGGTAGATATGGCCTGCAGGGGAGGTTTATAGATTGGCTGAAGGCATTATATAAAGGGGCTGAGAGCTTCCCACTGGTTAATGGTTGGGTTGGACGGCCTTTTGAGGTTGGCTCTGGTGTGCGCCAGGGATGTCCTCTGAGCCCCCTGTTATATGTATTCGCAATCGACCCCTTTATAAGAAGGCTAGAGTGTGGATCTTTGTGCGGGGTGCCTTTGGGCATTGCTGGTGTGCCACCTTTGAAGGTCGTGGCCTATGCCGATGATGTGTCTGTTATTGTCTCTGGAACGGAGGAGGCGCAGGAGGTGGTCTCTATGATAGAGCAGTACACGGAGGCTTCTGGTTCTAAAGTCAACCATGAAAAGAGTGAAGTTTTCTGGATGGGTGAGGAAGGTGAAAGCTTCGAACTTCCGGATGCCTTCCCAGAGCCCCAGCAGGAAATTAAAGTGTTGGGCATCAAATTTGGTCCTGGTGACTATGGTCATCGAAATTGGGAAAGCAGGTTGGTGTGTGCCAATGCCAAAGTAGCAAGTTGGAAGAAATGGAAACTTTCATTGAGGGAGAGGGTTGACTTGATCAAAACGTACCTGGTCCCAATTTTTTTATATGTCAGCTTCGTCTGTATCTTGCCAGTATCTCTCTATGCAAGGGTGTACAGCTGCTTTTTCCAACTGTTATGGGGAAGTAGGCTGAACCTGATCAAACGCAATGTAACTTACCTGTCTAGGCGGGAGGGTGGCCTAGGAATGGTCAACCCAATAGTTTTCTTTTCTCTGCTGTTTTTAAAGTACAATCTTGGTAACATGCTAGCAGAGAACCCGCCGGGATGGGTGGGTATTTTTCAATCTTGTTTTAGGCCTTTTCTGCAATCCTGGGAAGATGGCGGGCCAGTGAAAAGTTTGAGAGTCCGACATGGCAAGCTCCCGGCTTATGTTGCCCCGTGTCTGAAAATACTTTGGCAGTGGCAGGTGACAGTGGAGGATATCAAGTCCCTCCCTAGGAAGCTTCTGGAGAAGAGGATTTTGGGCTCTGCTTTCAGTGTGTCACTGGCCTTAAGGGATTGCCCAGGCTCTGTAATGAGGGAGGGGTTGCGTTTAATCAATTTAGAAAGAATCCCCTTGAAGTTTAGGGATCAAGCCTGGCCCGCCTTCCATGGAAGGCTCTATGTGAGAGGGAACTTGAAGCATCGCCCTGTGGATGATCGGGATTGTCCTAGAGCGGAGTGTGTTGGTAAAGTGGAGTCTATGGACCACTTTTTGCTCCAGTGTCCCTTTAACATAGAGGTGTATAAAAGGGTGGGGAGGGCTCTAGGCATCCCCTTTTTCTATCGCATGAGTTATGCGGAGAGGGTGTATGGGGCATTCCCGACTCACTGGGATTTCGATTTGGATACACTGTTTTTAGTTAGTATAGTTGTCCGTTACTTCACATGGAATGCACGGTGCCAGATTACCCTGCGGAAGAAAATCCTCTCTGTTGAGGTGGTGGTGCACGATATTCTGGGTGAGGTTGGGAAAATTCGGGGTCTTGAGAAGGGCAGGGAGCCTCGGGCAGTCTGGATGAGGGCGTGGAGGAATATCAGACCTGCCTTTGGTGAACTGCCCATCTCTGGGTGAGGAGCTCTTTTCTTTTTCTATTTCTTTCACTCCCTTAGCTTTTGTTGGTTAGTATCTTCTTTTTGAAGAAGGGCTGCATGCATAATAGGTGCGGGATTGTTTCTTAACCTCACAAGTTTGATGTCTGGTGTAATGGTGTGAGTTGTAATAGGATTTATGTTATTGCTGGAAAGTATTTTTTTGTTTTGAGAGCAGTTTTGCTATATTTATTTTAATTTATGTAAATATGTATATATTTATGTATATTTATATATTGTGTTTTTATGCTTATTGATTGCAAGACTTTTAATAAAGAAAAATTGGGAAGAATGTTCCTTACATTGGTGATCAGTGAGAAGAATGTTCCTTACATTGGTGATCAGTGGGAAGAATGTTCCTTACATTGGTGATCAGTGAGAAGAATGTTCCTTACATTGGTGATCAGTGAGAAGAATGATCCTTACATTGGTGATCAGTGAGAAGAATGTTCCTTACATTGGTGATCAGTGAGAAGAATGTTCCTTACATTGGTGATCAGTGAGAAGAATGTTCCTTACATTGGTGATCAGTGAGAAGAATGTTCCTTACATTGGTGATCAATGGGAAGAATGTTCCTTACATTGGTGATCAGTGGGAAGAATGTTCCTTACATTGGTGATCAGTGAGAAGAATGTTCCTTACATTGGTGATCAGTGGGAAGAATGTTCCTTACATTGGTGATCAGTGAGAAGAATGTTCCTTACATTGATGGTCAGTGAGAAGAATGTTCCTTACATTGGTGATGAGTGGGAAGAATGTTCCTTACATTGGTGATCAGTGGGAAGAATGTTCATTCCATTGGTGATCAGTGAGAAGAATGTTCCTTACATTGGTGATCAGTGGGAAGGAGGAGGAGGACACACCCAAGGAGCTCTCTGAGAACCACACCTTTTTTCAAGCCTGGGCCTTGCCTGCTAGCTCGGCCCAGGAATAATGCCTGATCCTGGGGGAGGCCCTGGGAGGGATTCCCCTGATGATACGGGGCCTAGTGAGGAGGAGGAGGTGGAGGATCTGTCTGTGGGTCCAGGCCCTGCTGAGAACGTGGATGCCTACAGACAGAAGATTGTTGACCGTTTTCGGGCAATCGGAAGGGCTGAGGAGAAACTTAAATGTTTAAATCTGAATATAAAAACTTCAAGACTAAGTATTTCCAGGCCTGGAGTAAAAACCGTTTGGCCATGAAGCCAGAGTTACAGCAGATGGAGGAGAAAGTAAAGAAGCAATCTTTATTTTTGGATAAATTGAAGGACAGAAGTGGAGCTTTTTCAGAAAAATTTAAAAACGAGAGGAGATTTTCCAGCCAGACATCGGTGAGTTCTGTGGGTCAGCAGGTAACAGACAACCCGGCTTCATCTGTCTCTGCACCTCTCCCCCCATGTCAGGCTGGGGAATTGCCAGCGGCAACCAGCCAGGGGGTTGAGAGTCAAAATGGCACCCTGCAGTTCATCCAGCAGATGGAGTCACCCCTGAGGGCAGACAGGTCTGTTGGTGAACCATCGGAGGTCCCTGAGGATGAGCAGAGGGATTGCAGACCGGCAGAGCCAGCACTGGTGGAGGGATCCCAGTGCGCTGTACAGCCTCCATCCAACATGTCTGCCCCACCTGCTGTAGTGGATGGTGTCCCGGCTGAGGAACAGAGAGGGAAGGAGCTCTGCATACAGCTGCCTGCTACAGGGAAACCCTCTACAGACATGGAGGGAGAGCCCCTGGCAGAGGTGTCATCAGCCCACCAGAGCAATGTGGATGGATCTCCATCATGCACCCCACGCCTGGATTTTGATGATACTGCTGGGACCTGTAGTTCCACAAGCAAGATGGCTGCCAGCTCCAGAGAGCCTGTTTCACCTTCACCTGGGTTGATTGATGCAGGTGGGGGAGGGGATCTGCACAGTGCAGCATGTGAAGTGGAGACAGCCATGGAAGTCTCCTGCAGTGATTCACCTGTTGCTGTATTAGGACAACATTCACCTGGCTCAGCTGATGGTCCTGTCCTGATGGAGGAGAAGAGTCGGCCAGGAGGTGAAGTATGTATGGGGACAGCAGTGACTGAGGACACGGCAGGAACTCTGAATGTGCCAGGAAATAATGACAGTAATATTATTGATAAGGCAGTGAATGTGGTGGGTGGTGGTGAAGTAGTTAATATTGCTGACCAAGATAAAAATGACATTTCTCTTTCTGCTCAGCAGAAGAAAGACTCATCGATTGTACAGACCAAATCTGTACAATCGATTTCTGCTAGAGGTGTGCCAGAAGGCTCAAAACAAACAAATGTCTCTTCTGCTGGGAGGAATATGGGGAGTTATGCATCTGTTGTGGGGAGTCGCACCAAGGAGGGTGGGGGGAATGTTGTAAATATTGGTGGTCACAATATAGGGGGGTTTGGTGGTGGGGTTGGTGGTGGGTATAGGAGGAGGAATGTGGTTCAGTTCAAGTGGGAGGGGGAGGGGACCCCACCAGTGAGGGGGAGGGTGGCTGAGTTGATTTTGGAAATGGGGTTTAAAGCTGTGGATATTTTTGCTTTGATTTGCCCAGTGGGAAGTTATGAATTTGATTTATCTTTTGTAAAACCTGAGGGGTTGGATTTATTTTGGGAGCGACATAGGAAGTGCCAGGGCCTTCCGCAGTGGAGTGGTTTGGTGCCAAAGGTGATTTCCAGGCAGCCTCTGATAAAATCGGTGACCATCCTGGTGCGTAACGAATCCATACCAGAGGCTGATTTGATAGTATGGCTACGCCGATATGGTGAGGTCCTCACTCCACTGCGGAAGGTCCTGGATGAACATGGGATATGGACAGGGGCCTGGACAGTGTCGCTAAAACTGGGGGTGCTGGGCAATGTAGTCCAACATCTGCCCTGCTCAGCTTTCCTGGGAAGAGATCGGCTGGCTATATTCTACCAGGGACAGCCCAAAGTCTGCAATAAATGTGGTGAAAAGGGCCATTTTGCCTCTACCTGCACCCGTAAAAAATGTTCGCTATGCCAGGGTCTGGACCATTTGGCAAAAGATTGTACCCAAATTCGGTGCAATCTGTGCCAAAAGCTTGGCCATCCTTACAGTAAGTGTCCAGAGGCATTACACAACTTGCCAGGATTGGAGGCTGAGCTGCAGAGGCTGGATAAGGAGGATGAGGCCGCTGTAACTGTTGTTGTCCCTCCTGTGTCTGTTCCATCTGTTGTGTTGGGTTCTGTTTCCCCTGGTAATGTTGTCCCTGAGTCTGTCCCTCCTGTGTCTGTTCCATCTGTTTCAGGTTCTGTTTCCCTTGGTAATGTGGTCCCTGAGTCTGTCCCTCCTGTGTCAGTTCCATCTGTTTCAGGTTCTGTTCCCTCTAGTGATGTGGTCCTTAAGTCTGTCCCCCATGTGGTGGTCCCTATTCCTGCTGTACGTAGGTCCTCCAGACTAGCGGAAGCTGCTGGGGGGGCAGGTTTAGCGGATCTTCCTTCTCAGCCTCCAGTCCCTGTCCCTCGGCAGCGCAAACGTGGTCAGGGGGGTGTGGGGGTGCTGGATGGGGGTGGGGCTGATGGTAGGGTGTCCATATCCCATGTCTCACCCTCTGTTGAGGGAGATTCGGATGATGAGGGGTGGGAGACGTTTAGGAGGAAGAAAAAGAAGAAGAGGAAGACAAATAAAGTAGTTATTTCTTCCTCAGAGTCGGACCCAGGAGGGGTTCCTCTTGGTAACCCTTTTTCAGTTTTGTCAGGTGATGGGATGTCTGATTTATCTTTTTCTTTATCATCCATGGATGAGGGGGAGTCACGTAGTTTGAAGAGAGCTGTTTCTGGTGATGAGAGTGTGGCAAAGGTTAAGAAACGACTACCCCAATCATCCTGATGGCAGTTCCCACTCCGATAAAGGTGGCGACCATTAATGTCGCCAGCATGAAATCTGCAAGAGCTCGTGATATTGCCTTATTTTTGCTCAGCGAGTTTGATGCCGAGATTTTATTTTTGCAAGAGACCTGGCTCAATACTTTGGCCGATGTCCATCTAGCAAAAAGGTAGTGGAGATGCGGTCCCTCCTTTTGGTCTCTTGCGGAGTTGCGGTCCTTTTTAAAACCGATATGGTAACGTGCCGGCGGGTAATTGAGGTAGAGATTGGGAGATGCATGGTCTTGGACGTCTCTGTTAGGGGGCAGGACTTGCGTCTGATTAATATTTATGGACCGCAGTCAAGATGGGGCAGGAAATGCCTCCTCACAGAGATCAAGCCCTTCCTTTTTACGTCCCAGCAGGTTGTCTTTGGAGGTGATTTTAACACCATAATTAGGCCTGAAGACAGGAGAGGCTCCATAGACAGGCTGGCGTACGATAGCGTTTTTCTTAGAGATATGGTGAGACAAGCAGGCCTGGTAGATGTGCATATTAAGCACTGCCCTGGCAGCACGGGATTCACATTTCAGAGAGGGAATAGTCAGAGTAGGATAGATAGGTTTTTTTTAAAGGAGAACTCTGCTTTCTCGGCTCCTGAGTTGAGGGCGGTGGAGTTCTCTGACCACTGTATGCTGTCTGTGACTCTGAATGCCTCGGACACTCCACCCAGGGGAAGGGGTACCTGGAAACTGAATTCGGCTCTCCTGGAAGACGTAGAGGTAAGACAATCCTTTGAGGATTTTTTTCAGGCACAGGTTTCTATTCTGGACTTTTGCAGCAGTAAGTCAGAGTGGTGGGAACTTGTGAAACAAAGGGCGATTGGACTTTTCAAGGCCATAAGTAAGAAGAAGCAGCTTGGTATGTACATTGCCTACCAGCATTTGCGGAGGAAGCTTGATCGTCTTGTCTCGTATAGAGGAGATCCAGGGGAGATCTCTGAGGTGAAGTTTCTTCTTAGAAAGTGTCAATACGACCGGCATGCCTCCTTGGTTCTGGAGAGGGATTATGGAAAATATCACTCGCCTGATCCTTACCAGAACTGTAAGCAAGGCATAGCAGTTAAGACGGTCATAGGCCTGAGGGATAGTACGGGTTCCCTGGTGAAGTCCAGATCAGGGATCCTGGAGATCTTCAGATCATATTATGCAGACCTTCTGGGAAGAAAGGACCTTTGTCGGGACAAGATGGAAAGCTTTCTGGATTCTACTCCAGGATTGGGAAATGGTACATTGCCTTTGATGGATTTGACAGAACCAATTTCAGTGGATGAGGTAGTTCATGCTATAGAGAAGCTGGCTACCAAAAAATCGCCTGGGCCAGATGGGTTGACGGCTGAATTCTACAAGTGTTTTAAGTCCATTCTGGCTCCCTTTTTAGCGGAGGTTTATAACAGCTGTCTAGAAGAGGGTTCGCTCCCTCCCTCCATGAGGCAATCCGCTGTGATTCTTCTGTCAAAAGGTAAAGACCCCTCAATGATTGAGAACTGGCGCCCCATCAGTCTTCTCAATGTTGATAGAAAGATCTTGGCGAAGATTCTTTTTTGGCGCTTGTCGTCAGTGGCAGGCGATTTGTTGTCCAGTCATCAGCACTGCTCGGTCCAAGGTAGAAGTACCTTTTCAGCGGTTTTAGCTGTCCGGGAGGCTTTGGAGCGATGCAGGGCTGCTGGATGGAGAAAGTACTTGCTGGCATTGGATCAGGCGAAGGCTTTTGATAGAGTCAATCACGAGTACCTGTATTTGCTACTTGGTAGATACGGCCTGCAGGGGAGGTTTATAGATTGGCTGAAGGTATTATATAAAGGGGCTGAGAGCTTCCCACTGGTTAATGGTTGGGTTGGACGGCCTTTTGAGGTTGGCTCTGGTGTGCGCCAGGGATGTCCTCTGAGCCCCCTGTTATATGTATTCGCAATCGACCCCTTCATAAGAAGGCTAGAGAGTGGATCTTTGTGCGGGGTGCCTTTGGGCATTGCTGGTGTGCCACCTTTGAAGGTCGTGGCCTATGCCGATGATGTGTCTGTTATTGTCTCTGGAACGGAGGAGGCGCAGGAGGTGGTCTCTATGATAGAGCAGTACACGGAGGCTTCTGGTTCTAAAGTCAACCATGAAAAGAGTGAAGTTTTCTGGATGGGTGAGGAAGGTGAAAGCTTCGAACTTCCGGATGCCTTCCCAGAGCCCCAGCAGGAAATTAAAGTGTTGGGCATCAAATTTGGTCCTGGTGACTATGGTCATCGAAATTGGGAAAGCAGGTTGGTGTGTGCCAATGCCAAAGTAGCAAGCTGGAAGAAATGGAAGCTTTCATTGAGGGAGAGGGTTGACTTGATCAAAACGTACCTGGTCCCAATTTTTTTATATGTCAGCTTCGTCTGTATCTTGCCAGTATCTCTCTATGCAAGGGTGTACAGCTGCTTTTTCCAACTGTTATGGGGAAGTAGGCTGAACCTGATCAAACGCAATGTAACTTACCTGTCTAGGCGGGAGGGTGGCCTAGGAATGGTCAACCCAATAGTTTTCTTTTCTCTGCTGTTTTTAAAGTATAATCTTGGTAACATGCTAGCAGAGAACCCGCCGGGATGGGTGGGTATTTTTCAATCTTGTTTTAGGCCTTTTCTGCGATGCTGGGAAGATGGCGGGCCAGTGAAAAGTCTGAGAGTCCGACATGGCAAGCTCCCGGCTTATGTTGCCCCGTGTCTGAAAATACTTCGGCAGTGGCAGGTGACAGTGTAGGATATCAAATCCCTCCCCAGGAAGCTTCTGGAGAAGAGGATTTTGGGCTCAGCTTTCAGTGTGTCACTGGCCTTAAGGGATTGCCCAGGCTCTGTAATGAGGGAAGGGTTGCGTTTAATCAATTTAGAAAGAATCTGTCACGTACCTTTAAGCAGAGCCCGGATTGCAGGGAGTGGCCTCTCGTAGACCTCCGACTCGAGAGACCCTGGTAGTGATGACAGGGGCTCAAGAGCACAGAGGGGCACGAGTGCCTGACTGGATAGCAGGTGGTAGTGGCAGAAGACCGTTGAAGGAGGAGGTGTATTGTAGTCCGGTGTCAGGATGCAGGCGAGGTGAGGTAGGTTCAGCAGACAGCAGAAGGATTAATGCAGTCCAGTAACGGCATACAAGTGGTTGCAGGAAATGACAAACAACGGAGGGGTTTGTAGTCCAACAACGGATGCAGGTGTAACGGAATACGCAGAAGTGGAAGAGTCCAGTAATCTTTCAGCCAAAGGTAGAAGTCTACAGACGAAGAGGGAGTACAGCCAACTAAAGCGGAGGACTGGGAGGTGTCCTGTAGTACAGCAGCAAGCAACTTACAGTTGACGGATAATGAAACAGTCCAGGTCAGGCACAGGCGGGCAGATCAGGTACAGAAGCGGAATCCAAAAGAGTAGTCGGGTACAAGCCAAAGTCGGGGGGGCAGGCAGCAAACAGCAGAGTCGGGAACAAGCCGGGTTCGATACGGATCAGGATACAGGTACAGGTACAGGTTCAGGTCCAGATACGGATAAACGGAAAGCACAGGAATGCTGTTTGATCAGGCAGCAAAACAGTGAGGCATGGACCCTGTTTAAATAGCGCTATTGGCGCCAACTAGCGTCAAACGGCCGCGCGCGCACCCGCGTGCGCGCTCCCGCGCGCGCGCGCACGCGCGCACCGCTGATCGCGGTAATGCTCCCGAAGCTGAGCAAAAGAACTTCTGCGACTTTCGCCGCTCAGACGTCTGTGAGGAGGATCTTCCTGACATTGCCCCCCCCCAATGGGCAGCCTCCGGATGCCCAACTGGGACATCTTACCTGGGTGAGATCTTTTAAATGCCAGAACCAACCTCTTGGCGTGGATGCCAGTCTCTGGTTCCCAGGAGTTCTCTTCCGGACCATACCCCTTCCACTTCACCAGATACTGGACCTGGTTGCGTCTCTTCCTGCAATCCAAAATTGCTTCGACTTCAAACTCCTCTTCGCCATCAATAAGCACAGGTTTAGGAGGGCCCACGTTCCGATTAGTGAAAGGATCCTGGATTGAAGGTTTTAAGAGAGACACATGAAACACAGGGTGAATACGCAGTGATTCTGGTAATTTCAGCTCATAAGCCACATTGTTAATTTTTCTGGTGATTGGGAAAGGACCTACAAATCTTGGACCCAGTTTCCTAGATGGGCATGTTAATTTTAGATTCAGAGTAGATAACCATACCAAGTCTCCAGGTTTTAGATCGAGTTCCCCTCTCCTCTTTCTGTCAAAAACGGCTTTGTTGCGCTCTTGGGTTCTTGCCATCGTTTCTTGAAGCAACTTGTTATTGGTGCAGAAAAAGTTCAAAGTTTCTTGGACTGCTGGAACCGTGCATTCTGGGATGTTGGCTGATAAAAACTGAGGATGAAAACCATAGTTAGCAAAGAAGGGAGATTGATTAGTTGCAGAATGAACAGAGTTATTGTAGGAAAACTCGGCAAGTGGTAAAAGGGATACCCAATCGTCTTGCGAAAAAGAGGAATAACAACGTAAGTATTGCTCAAGGGTCTGGTTTGTTCGTTCGGTCTGGCCATTGGTCTGGGGATGATAGGCAGACGAGAACGAAAGATCAATTTCCAAAGATTTACATAAAGCTCTCCAGAATTTTGATGTAAATTGCACCCCACGGTCGGAAACAATGTTTGCAGGTATACCGTGGAGTCTTACAATCTCCTTAATGAAGATCCTTGCGGTCTCAGGGGCAGAAGGTGTACCCTTCATGGGCAGAAAGTGAGCCATCTTGGACAATCTGTCGACCACCACAAGGATAGTGGTGAAGCCTTCTGACGGGGGTAGTTCTACAATAAAGTCTATGGAAATCATCTTCCAAGGTCTTTCCGGGATGGGGAGTGGCTTCAGCAACCCCCAGGCTTTGGCCTTGCTGCTTTTGTTCTGGGTACAGGTAATGCAAGATTCTACATAAAGTTTACAGTCTCTTAGCAGCTGAGGCCACCAGAAGGTGCGTTGGAGAAGTTCGGCGGTCTTGTGTAATCCAAAATGTCCGGCCAATTTGTGGTCGTGGCAAGATTTAAGAACAGCGACCCGTAGTTGTTGGGGCACGTAGATCTTGTTTTCATGCCATAACAAGTCATTGCTAGAAAGTAAGGTCATGTTTGAGGGATGTGGAGCTGAAGAAGAAGCCTGCTTAAGTTGGGATAGAAGATCTTCCTGGAGCATAAGGAAATTTCCGGGCGCAAGGATGGTGTCTGTGGATTGAGGAACTTCGGGTTCGCTGAACATCCGGGATAGTGCGTCGGGTTTGGTGTTTTTTGATCCGGGCCTATAGGTAATGTGGAAGGAAAATCTAGTAAAGAACAGTGCCCATCTGGCCTGACGCGGCTTCAGCCTCTTAGCAGTCTTCAGATACTCTAAGTTCTTGTGGTCCGTGTATATCAGAATGGGATGGGCTGCCCCCTCCAGGAGGTAGCGCCATTCCTCAAGTGCAGCTTTGATGGCGAGTAGCTCCCTGTCCCCGACATCATAATTCTTTTCTGCATCAGACAACTTCCGTGAAAAGAACGCCACTGGGTGCAATAAAGCCTTGGGGCCCTGTCTCTGAGAAAGGACGGCTCCTACTGCAACTTCGGATGCATCCACTTCAAGGATGTAGGGTAGCGCAGAATTGGGATGCTTCAGGACAGATGCTGACACAAACTGTTCTTTAAGGGAAGAAAAAGCGGTCTGTGCCTCCGGAGTCCACTGGAACTTGGTACCTTGTCTTGTTAATCTGGTGATTGGAGCGATGATTGTAGAAAATCCCTTGATGAATTTTCGATAAAAATTCGCAAACCCCACGAAGCGTTGAATTCCTTTTTTATCAGTGGGGGCTGGCCAGTCCAGGATGGCCGAAACTTTTTGCGGGTCCATCTTGATTCCATCCACCGAAATAATCAGCCCCAAAAACTGAATACTGCGACGTTCAAACTCGCACTTTTCAGGTTTTGCGTACAAGCCGTGTTGGCGAAGCCGAGTGAGAACCTTCTTAACGTGTTCCCTGTGAGCTGGCAGAGAAGGGGAGAAAATTAAAATGTCGTCCAGATATACTATAACAAATAAGTCGAGAAAGTCTCTAAAGATATCATTCACAAAATGCTGGAAAGTCGCAGGAGCGTTGCATAGCCCAAAGGGCATCACAAGATATTCAAAATGTCCGAAGCGGGTGCGGAAGGCAGTCTTCCATTCGTCCCCGCTTCGGATACGGACCAGATTATAGGCTCCGCGAAGATCCAGTTTTGTGAAGATACGAGCTGATCCAAGGCGCTGGAATAATTCGGGTACCAAAGGCAATGGGTACCGGTTCTTGACTGTAACTTTATTTAAGTCCCGGTAGTCAACACAAGGGCGGAGAGAATGATCCTTCTTTTCAACAAAAAAGATTCCTGCCCCAGCTGGGGACGTAGAAGAGCGAATGAACCCCTTTTTCAGATTGTCATCAATGTAAGTCCTGAGAGTCTCCAATTCCACTTCTGTTAAGGGAAATATTCTCCCGAAAGGGATTTCGGCTCCGGGAAGGATCTCAATTGGGCAATCGTAGGGTCTATGAGGGGGAAGTGTTTCTGCCCCCTTCTTGCTGAATACGTCCAGAAAGTCATGGTAGGCCTCAGGGACTTGCTGGCGGGTCTCAACATCGATCTCCATACACATTAAATGAGATGAACCCTTAATTGATTCTTGGAAGCAGTGTTGACTACAATAGGGAGAGAAAAAGTGAACGTTTCCAGTGGACCAGTCTATTTGCGGGTTATGTGCCCGAAGCCAGGGCATACCCAGTATGATAGGGAAAAGGGGAGATTCGATAATGTCCAGGCAGAGTTGTTCCTGATGGTTTCCGGAAATAGTAGCAGTCAAAGGACATGTCTCTTGTGTCACCGGTCCAGATTTGATAGCTGACCCATCGGCAAGGTGTACAGACAACCCCTTCGCCCTGGGCCGTAAGGGCACTTGGAACTTTTGGGCAAACGATAAGTCCATAAATCCACTACACGCTCCAGAATCAACTATTGCGTGGACTTGAATGTTCCCTCCGGGTAGCTGAAGAGAGATGGGAACAGCCAGGTGAGTAGCATTACTAGGTACAGCAGGTAAGACAGGAGAAAATACAGAAGAACGCTTATGGAATTTGGCAGGACAGGATCTCACGTAATGTCCGGGTTCCCCACAGTAAAGACACAGATTGTTGAGCTGCCGGCGTTGTCGTTCCTCGGTGGTGAGCGTTGGTCTGAGTAGGCCCAGTTGCATGGGTTCAGGTGTGTCAGCAGTAGGATGTGCAGGAGGATTGGATACACGGGGTAACATCCAGACTGGTCGGGACGGCCCAGCAGTGCGTTCCGCTCTTCGTTCTCTCAAACGTCTGTCTATCTGGATGGAGAGGTTGATAAGGGCTTCAAGAGTTGCTGGAACACCCACCCGGGCCAATTCATCCTTTAGAGGTTCAGAGAGTCCCATGCGAAACTGGTATCGCAGAGCGGCATCGTTCCAGGTGGTATCGGAACTCCAGCGCCGAAATTCAGACGCATAGTCCTCTGCCGCTCTGCGGCCTTGCTGCAGGGTGTACAAGGCTGCTTCCGCAGTGGCCGCCTGTTGAGGGTCCTCATATAGCACAGCCATTGCTTGGAAAAAGGTATTCAGGTTATTAAGGCAGGTATCCTTTTGTTCCAAAAGACGGTGGGCCCATGCCTGGGGCTCACCCAGAAGGAGGGAGATGACAAAACCCACCTTAGTGGATTCAAGAGAGAAAGTTCTGGGTTGAAGTGCAAAAAATAGTTCACAGGCATTGCGAAAAGCTCTAAACTTGCTGCGATTTCCCGAAAACTTCTCCGGAGTAGGGACCTTGGGTTCAGGGGGCATCATAACTACTGAGGGAGCAGAAGAAGTTCCCGGCACAGTAGGACCTGTGGTAGACAAGACCTGGACACGCTCTTCCAAACGAGAATAGCCTTCTTGTAGAGATTTAACAGCCTGGGTAAGTCCAGCAAGATGACGGCATAAATCATCCATGGCCGAATCTCCCTGCGTGGGCTCAGACATGGCTGCCTGATACTGTCACGTACCTTTAAGCAGAGCCCGGATTGCAGGGAGTGGCCTCTCGTAGACCTCCGACTCGAGAGACCCTGGTAGTGATGACAGGGGCTCAAGAGCACAGAGGGGCACGAGTGCCTGACTGGATAGCAGGTGGTAGTGGCAGAAGACCGTTGAAGGAGGAGGTGTATTGTAGTCCGGTGTCAGGATGCAGGCGAGGTGAGGTAGGTTCAGCAGACAGCAGAAGGATTAATGCAGTCCAGTAACGGCATACAAGTGGTTGCAGGAAATGACAAACAACGGAGGGGTTTGTAGTCCAACAACGGATGCAGGTGTAACGGAATACGCAGAAGTGGAAGAGTCCAGTAATCTTTCAGCCAAAGGTAGAAGTCTACAGACGAAGAGGGAGTACAGCCAACTAAAGCGGAGGACTGGGAGGTGTCCTGTAGTACAGCAGCAAGCAACTTACAGTTGACGGATAATGAAACAGTCCAGGTCAGGCACAGGCGGGCAGATCAGGTACAGAAGCGGAATCCAAAAGAGTAGTCGGGTACAAGCCAAAGTCGGGGGGGCAGGCAGCAAACAGCAGAGTCGGGAACAAGCCGGGTTCGATACGGATCAGGATACAGGTACAGGTACAGGTTCAGGTCCAGATACGGATAAACGGAAAGCACAGGAATGCTGTTTGATCAGGCAGCAAAACAGTGAGGCATGGACCCTGTTTAAATAGCGCTATTGGCGCCAACTAGCGTCAAACGGCCGCGCGCGCACCCGCGTGCGCGCGCGCGCGCACGCGCGCACCGCTGATCGCGGTAATGCTCCCGAAGCTGAGCAAAAGAACTTCTGCGACTTTCGCCGCTCAGACGTCTGTGAGGAGGATCTTCCTGACAGAATCCCCTTGAAGTTTAGGGATCAAGCCTGGCTCGCCTTCCATGGAAGGCTCTATGTGAGAGGGAACTTGAAGCATCGCTCTGTGGATGATCGGGATTGTCCTAGAGCGGAGTGTGTTGGTAAAGTGGAGTCTATGGACCACTTTTTGCTCCAGTGTCCCTTTAACATAGAGGTGTATAAAAGGGTGGGGAGGGCTCTAGGCATCCCCTTTTTCTATCGCATGAGTTATGCGGAGTGGGTGTATGGGGCATTTCCGACTCACTGGGATTTTGATTTGGATACACTGTTTTTAGTTAGTATAGTTGTCCGTTACTTCACATGGAATGCACGGTGCCAGATTACCCTGCGGAAGAAAGTCCTCTCTGTTGAGGTGGTGGTGCACGATATTCTGGGTGAGGTTGGGAAAATTCGGGGTCTTGAGAGGGGCAGGGAGCCTCGGGCAGTCTGGATAAGGGCGTGGAGGAATATCAGACCTGCCTTTGGTGAACTGCCCATCTCTGGGTGAGGAGCTTTTTTCTTTTTCTGGTTCTTTCACTCCCTTAGCTTTTGTTGGTTAGTATCTTCTTTTTGAAGAAGGGCTGCATGCATAATAGGTGCGGGATTGTTTCTTAACCTCACAAGTTTGATGTCTGGTGTAATGGTGTGAGTCGTAATAGGATTTATGTTATTGCTTAAAGTATTTTTTTGGTTTGAGAGCAGATTTGCTATATTTATTTTAATTTATGTAAATATGTATATATTTATGTATATTTATATATTGTGATTTTATGATTATTGATTGCAAGACTTTAATAAAGAAAAATTGGGAAGAATGTTCCTTACATTGGTGATCAGTGAGAAGAATGTTCCTTACATTGATGGTCAGTGAGAAGAATGTTCCTTACATTGGTGATGAGTGGGAAGAATGTTCCTTACATTGGTGATCAGTGGGAAGAATGTTCATTCCATTGGTGATCAGTGAGAAGAATGTTCCTTACATTGGTGATCAGTGGGAAGGAGGAGGAGGACACACCCAAAGAGCTCTCTGTGAGAACCACCCATTTTTCAAGCCTGGGCCTTGCCTGCTAGCTTGGCCCAGGAATAATGCCTGATCCTGGGGGAGGCCCTGAGATGGATCCCCCTGATGACACGGGGCCCAGTGAGGAGGAGGTGGAGGATCTGTCTGTGGGTCCGGGCCCTGGTGTGGACGCCAGCGTTTTCAGCCTTAAGGTTGTTAATCGCTTTAAGGCGATTGGGAGAGCGGAGGAGAAACTTAAAGTTTTAAGAGCGGAGCTTAAAAACTTCAAAGCCAAATGCTTCCAGGCCTGGAGTAAGAATCGCACCGCCATGAAGCCTGAGCTACAGGAATTAGAGGAAAAAGTAAAGCAGCAAACTTTATTGTTGGAAAAACTAAAAGAAAAAAGTGGAGCTTTTAAAGAAAAGTTTGAAAACGAAAGAAGGTTTGCCAGCCAGTCCTCAGCATGTTCCATGGATCAGCCTCAGGTAATGGATGACCCGGGTCCATCTGCCTCTGCTCCTCTCCCCCCATGTAAGGCCTTGGAATCGCCAGCGGCAACCAGCCAGGGGGTTGAGAGTGAGAATGGCACCCTGGCCTTCATCCAACGGATGGAATCCCCCCTGAGAGGAGACAAGTTTACCATTTCTGATGATCCATTAGAGGTCCCGGAGGATGTGCGGAAAAATCAGCCAGGGAATGAGGATGAACCTGCACCAAACCCCCTGAACATGGATGTTACTGCACCTGCATGTGCTGAGACCTGTAGTCCAGCTATCAAGTTTGCTGTTTCACACACTGTGTCTGACACCTGCAATGTGATTGCTTCACCTGAGCCTCTCTGTGTTCCAGCAGAGCTGATTGATGCTGGTGGGGGAGGGGATCAGAATACTGCACCATGTGCAATGGAAGCCATGGATGTGTCAGTCCAGCCTGCACTGTCCTCTGCAGAAAGTCCTGTCCTGATGGAAGAGAACAGGCCAGATGAAGATTCCACCAGCACAGCAGTGGGAACTGACACTGCTGGGAAGACTGCAGGACATGTGAATATACCAGCAAGTATTAACAATGACACTCATGATAAAACAATGAATGTGGTGGGTGGAGGTGGTGATGGTGAAGGGGTTAATACTGCTGGGAAAAACAAAAATGACATTTCTCTCTCTGCTCAGTGGAAAGACTCATCGATTGTGCAGATCAAATCTGTACAATCGATATCTGCTAGAGATGTCTCAGACAGTTCAAAACAGACAAATGTCTCTTCTGCTGGGAGGAATATGGGGAGTTATGCGTCTGTTTTGGGGAGTCGCACCAAGGAGGGTGGGGGGAATGTTGTAAATATTGGTGGTCACATTTTAGGGAAGTTTGGTGGTGGGTATAGGAGGAGAAATGTGGTTCAGTTGAAGTGGGAGGGGGAGGGGACCCCACCAGTGAGGGGGAGGGTGGCTGAGTTGGTTTTAGAAATGGGGTTTAAAGTTACGGATATTTTTGCTTTGATTTGCCCAGTGGGGAGTTATGAATTTGATTTGTCTTTTGTAAAACCTGAGGGGTTGGATTTATTTTGGGAGCGACATAGGAGGTGCCAGGGCCTTCCGCAGTGGAGTGGTTTGGTGCCAAAGGTGATTTCCAGGCAGCCTCTGATAAAATCGGTGACCATCCTGGTGCGTAACGAATCCATACCAGAGGCTGATTTGATAGTATGGCTACGCCGATATGGTGAGGTCCTCACTCCACTGCGGAAGGTCCTGGATGAACATGGCATATGGACAGGGGCCTGGACGGTGTCACTAAAACTGGGGGTGCTGGGCAATGTAGTTCAACACCTTCCCTGTTCAGCCTTTCTGGGGAGAGATCGCCTGACTATATTCTACCAGGGACAGCCCAAAGTCTGCAATAAATGTGGTGAAAAAGGCCATTTTGCATCTACCTGCACCCGTAAGAAATGTTCGCTATGCCAGGATCTGGGCCATTTGGCTAGGGATTGTACCGAAATTCGGTGCAATTTGTGCCAGAGGCTCGGTCATCCTTATAGCCAGTGCCCGGAGGCATTTCATAACTTGTCAGGATTGGAGGCTGAGCTGCAGAGGCTGGATAAGGAGGATGAGGCCGCTGTAACTGTTGTTGTCCCTCCTGTGTCTGTTACATGTGTCGCTTCGGATTCTCTTTCCCCTGGTAATGTTGTCCCTGAGTCTGTCCCCCCTGTGTCTGTTCCATCTGTTTCAGGTTCTGTTTCCCTTGGTAATGTGGTCCCTGAGTCTGTCCCTCCTGTGTCAGTTCCTTCTGTTGCTTCAGATTCTGTTCCCTCTAGTGATGTGGTCCCTAAGACTGTCCCCCATGTGGTGGTCCCTGAGTCTGTCCCCCATGTGGTGGTCCCTATTCCTGCTGTACGTAGATTCTCCAGGCTAGCGGAAGCTGCTGGGGGGGC
This sequence comes from Lithobates pipiens, assembly GCF_037356315.1. Classification (NCBI taxonomy): domain Eukaryota; kingdom Metazoa; phylum Chordata; class Amphibia; order Anura; family Ranidae; genus Lithobates; species Lithobates pipiens. The sequence continues at coordinate 23,115,525 of NW_027507748.1, forward strand.
AGGTTTGGCAGATCTTCCTTCTCAGCCTCCAGTCCCTGTCCCTCGGCAGCGCAAACGTGGTCAGGGGAATGTGGGGGTGCTGGATGGGGGTGGGGCTGATGGAAGGGTGTCCATATCCCATGTCTCACCCTCTGTTGAGGGGGATTCGGATGATGAGGGGTGAGAGACGTTTAGGAGGAAGAAAAAGAAGAAGAGGAAGACAAATAAGGTGGTCATTTCTTCCTCAGAGTCGGACCCAGGAGGGGTTCCTCTTGGTAACCCTTTTTCAGTTTTGTCAGGTGATGGGATGTCTGATTTATCTTTTTCTTTATCATCCATGGATGAGGGGGAGTCACGTAGTTTGAAGAGAGCTGTTTCTGGTGATGAGAGTGTGGCAAAGGTTAAGAAACGACTACCCCAATCATCCTGATGGCAGTTCCCGCTCCGATAAAGGTGGCGACCATTAATGTCGCCAGCATGAAATCTGCAAGAGCTCGTGATATTGCCTTATTTTTGCTCAGCGAGTTTGATGCCGAGATTTTATTTTTGCAAGAGACCTGGCTCAATACTTTGGCCGATGTCCATCTAGCAAAAAGGGAGTGGAGATGCGGTCCCTCCTTTTGGTCTCTTGCGGCTGAGCCCTGCAGCGGAGTTGCGGTCCTTTTTAAAACCGATATGGTAACGTGCCGGCGGGTAATTGAGGTAGAGATTGGGAGATGCATGGTCTTGGACGTCTCTGTTAGGGGGCAAGACCTGCGCCTGATTAATATCTATGGACCGCAGTCAAGATGGGGCAGGAAATGCCTCCTCACAGAGATCAAGCCCTTCCTTTTTACGTCCCAGCAGGTTGTCTTTGGAGGTGATTTTAACACCATAATTAGGCCTGAAGACAGGAGAGGCTCCATAGACAGGCTGGCGTACGATAGCGTTTTTCTTAGAGATATGGTGAGACAAGCAGGCCTGGTAGATGTGCATATTAAGCACTGCCCTGGCAGCACGGGATTCACATTTCAGAGAGGGAATAGTCAGAGTAGGATAGATAGGTTTTTTTAAAGGAGAACTCTGCTTTCTCGGCTCCTGAGTTGAGGGCGGTGGAGTTCTCTGACCACTGTATGCTGTCTGTGACTCTGAATGCCTCGGACACTCCACCCAGGGGAAGGGGTACCTGGAAACTGAATTCGGCTCTCCTGGAAGACGTAGAGGTAAGACAATCCTTTGAGGATTTTTTCCAGGCACAGGTTTCTATTCTGGACTTTTGCAGCACTAAGTCAGAGTGGTGGGAGCTTGTGAAACAAAGGGCGATTGGACTTTTCAAGGCCATAAGTAAGAAGAAGCAGCTTGGTATATACATTGCCTACCAGCATTTGCGGAGGAAGCTTGATCGTCTTGTCTCGTATAGAGGAGATCCAGGGGAGATCTCTGAGGTGAAGTTTCTTCTTAGAAAGTGTCAATACGACCGGCATGCCTCCTTGGTTCTGGAGAGGGATTATGGAAAATATCACTCGCCTGATCCTTACCAGAACTGTAAGCAAGGCATAGCAGTTAAGACGGTCATAGGCCTGAGGGATAGTACGGGTTCCCTGGTGAAGTCCAGATCAGGGATCCTGGAGATCTTCAGATCATATTATGCAGACCTTCTGGGAAGAAAGGACCTTTGTCGGGACAAGATGGAAAGCTTTCTGGATTCTACTCCAGGATTGGGAAATGGTACATTGCCTTTGATGGATTTGACAGAACCAATTTCAGTGGATGAGGCAGTTCATGCTATAGAGAAGCTGGCTACCAAAAAATTGCCTGGGCCAGATGGGTTGACAGCTGAATTCTACAAGTGTTTTAAGTCCATTCTGGCTCCCTTTTTAGCGGAGGTTTATAACAGCTGTCTAGAAGAGGGTTCGCTCCCTCCCTCCATGAGGCAATCCGCTGTGATTCTTCTGTCAAAAGGTAAAGACCCCTCAATGATTGAGAACTGGCGCCCCATCAGTCTTCTCAATGTTGATAGAAAGATCTTGGCGAAGATTCTTTTTTGGCGCTTGTCGTCAGTGGCAGGCGATTTGTTGTCCAGTCATCAGCACTGCTCGGTCCAAGGTAGAAGTACCTTTTCAGCGATTTTAGCTGTCCGGGAGGCTTTGGAGCGATGCAGGGCTGCTGGATGGAGAAAGTACTTGCTGGCATTGGATCAGGCGAAGGCTTTTGATAGAGTCAATCACGAGTACCTGTATTTGCTACTTGGTAGATACGGCCTGCAGGGGAGGTTTATAGATTGGCTGAAGACATTATATAAAGGGGCTGAGAGCTTCCCACTGGTTAATGGTTGGGTTGGACGGCCTTTTGAGGTTGGCTCTGGTGTGCGCCAGGGATGTCCTCTGAGCCCCCTGTTATATGTATTCGCAATCGACCCCTTCATAAGAAGGCTAGAGTGTGGATCTTTGTGCGGGGTGCCTTTGGGCATTGCTGGTGTGCCACCTTTGAAGGTCGTGGCCTATGCCGATGATGTGTCTGTTATTGTCTCTGGAACGGAGGAGGCGCAGGAGGTGGTCTCTATGATAGAGCAGTACACGGAGGCTTCTGGTTCTAAAGTCAACCATGAAAAGAGTGAAGTTTTCTGGATGGGTGAGGAAGGTGAAAGCTTCGAACTTCCAGATGCCTTCCCAGAGCCCCAGCAGGAAATTAAAGTGTTGGGCATCAAATTTGGTCCTGGTGACTATGGTCATCGAAATTGGGAAAGCAGGTTGGTGTGTGCCAATGCCAAAGTAGCAAGCTGGAAGAAATGGAAGCTTTCATTGAGGGAGAGGGTTGACTTGATCAAAACGTACCTGGTCCCAATTTTTTTATATGTCAGCTTCGTCTGTATCTTGCCAGTATCTCTCTATGCAAGGGTGTACAGCTGTTTTTTCCAACTGTTATGGGGAAGTAGGCTGAACCTGATCAAACGCAATGTAACTTACCTGTCTAGGCGGGAGGGTGGCCTAGGAATGGTCAACCCAATAGTTTTCTTTTCTCTGCTGTTATTAAAGTACAATCTTGGTAACATGCTAGCAGAGAACCCGCCGGGATGGGTGGGTATTTTTCAATCTTGTTTTAGGCCTTTTCTGCGATCCTGGGAAGATGGCGGGCCAGTGAAAAGTCTGAGAGTCCGACATGGCAGGCTCCCGGCTTATGTTGCCCCGTGTCTGAAAATACTTAGGCAGTGGCAGGTGACAGTGGAGGATATCAAGTCCCTCCCCAGGAAGCTTCTGGAGAAGAGGATTTTGGGCTCTGCTTTCAGTGTGTCACTGGCCTTAAGGGATTGCCCAGGCTCTGTAATGAGGGAGGGGTTGCGTTTAATCAATTTAGAACGAATCCCCTTGAAGTTTAGGGATCAAGCCTGGCTCGCCTTCCATGGAAGGCTCTATGTGAGAGGGAACTTGAAGCATCGCCCCGTGGATGATCGGGATTGCCCTAGAGCGGAGTGTGTTGGTAAAGTGGAGTCTATGGACCACTTTTTGCTCCAGTGTCCCTTTAACATAGAGGTGTATAAAAGGGTGGGGAGGGCTCTAGGCATCCCCTTTTTCTATCGCATGAGTTATGCGGAGTGGGTGTATGGGGCATTCCCGACTCACTGGGATTTTGATTTCGAAACACTGTTTTTAGTTAGTATAGTTGTCCGTTACTTCACATGGAATGCACGGTGCCAGATTACCCTGCGGAAGAAAGTCCTCTCTGTTGAGGTGGTGGTGCACGATATTCTGGGTGAGGTTGGGAAAATTCGGGGTCTTGAGAAGGGCAGGGAGCCTCGGGCAGTCTGGATGAGGGCGTGGAGGAATATCAGACCTGCCTTTGGTGAACTGCCCATCTCTGGGTGAGGAGCTCTTTTCTTTTTCTGTGTCTTTCACTCCCTTAGCTTTGTTGGTTAGTATCTTCTTTTTGAAGAAGGGCTGCATGCATAATGGGTGCGGGATTGTTTCTTAACCTCACAAGTTTGATGTCTGGTTTAGTGGTGTGAGTTGTAATAGGATTTATGTTATTGCTGTAAAGTATTCTTTTGGTTTGAGAGCAGATTTGCTATATTTATTTTAATTTATGTAAATATGTATATATTTATGTATATTTATATATTGTGATTTTATGCTTAATGATTGCAAGACTTTTAATAAAGAAAAATTGGGAAGAATGTTCCTTACATTGATGATCAATGAGAAGAATGTTCCTTACATTGGTGATCAGTGGGAAGAATGTTCCTTACATTGGTGATCAGTGAGAAGAATGTTCCTTACATTGGTGATCAGTGGGAAGAATGTTCCTTACATTGGTGATCAGTGGGAAGAATGTTCCTTCCATTGGTGATCAGTGGGAAGAATGGTCCTTACATTGGTGATCAGTGAGAAGAATGTTCCTTACATTGGTGATCAGTGAGAAGAATGTTCCTTACATTGGTGATCAGTGAGAAGAATAATCCTTACATTGGTGATCAGTGGGAAGAATGTTCCTTACATTGGTGATCAGTGAGAAGAATGTTCCTTACATTGGTGATCAGTGAGAAGAATGTTCCTTACATTGATGATCAGTGAGAAGAATGTTCCTTACATTGGTGGTCAGTGGGAAGAATGTTCCTTACATTGGTGATCAGTGAGAAGAATGTTCCTTACATTGGTGATCAGTGGGAAGAATGTTCCTTACATTGATGATCAGTGTGAAGAATGTTCCTTATATTGGTGATCAGTGGGAAGAATGTTCCTTACATTGGTGATTAGTGAGAAGAATGTTCCTTACATTGGTGATCAGTGAGAAGAACGTTCCTTACATTGGTGATCAGTGGGAAGAATGTCCCTTACATTGGTGATCAGTGAGAAGAATGTTCCTTAGATTGGTGATCAGTGAGAAGAATGTTCCTTACATTGGTGATCAGTGAGAAGAATGTTCCTTACATTGGTGATCAGTGGGAAGAATGTTCCTTACATTGGTGATCAGTGGGAAGAATGTTCCTTACATTGGTGATCAGTGAGAAGAATGTTCCTTACATTGGTGATCAGTGAGAAGAATGTTCCTTACATTGGTGATCAGTGGGAAGAATGTTCCTTACATTGGTGATCAATGGGAAGAATGTTCCTTACATTGGTGATCAGTGGGAAGAATGTTCCTTACATTGGTGATCAGTGGGAAGAATGTTCCTTACATTGGTGATCAGTGAGAAGAATGTTCCTTACATTGGTGATCAATGAGAAGAATGATCCTTACATTGGTGATCAGTGGGAAGAATGTTCCTTACATTGGTGATCAGTGGGAAGAATGTTCCTTACATTGGTGATCAGTGAGAAGAATGTTCCTTACATTGGTGATGAGTGGGAAGAATGTTCCTTACATTGGTGATCAGTGGGAAGAATGTTCATTCCATTGGTGATCAGTGAGAAGAATGTTCCTTACATTGGTGGTCAGTGGGAAGAATGTTCCTTACATTGATGATCAGTGAGAAGAATGTTCCTTACATTGGTGATCAGTGGGAAGAATGTTCCTTACATTGGTGATCAGTGAGAAGAATGTTCCTTACATTGGTGATCAGTGGGAAGAATGTTCCTTACATTGGTGATCAGTGGGAAGAATGTTCCTTACATTGGTGATCAGTGGGAAGAATGTTCCTTACATTGGTGATCAGTGGGAAGAATGTTCCTTACATTGGTGATCAGTGGGAAGAATGTTCCTTACATTGGTGATCAGTGAGAAGAATGTTCCTTACATTGGTGATCAGTGAGAAGAATGTTCCTTACATTGATGATCAGTGAGAAGAATGTTCCTTACATTGGGGATCAGTGAGAAGAATGTTCCTTACATTGGGGATCAGTGAGAAGAATGCTCCTTACATTGGTGGTAAGTAGTAGGAAAATGTCCCCTTATATTGGTGGTCTGTAGAAAGAAGCATTGCCCTTACATTGGTGATCGGTAGAAGGAAAAGATCCCCTAATAATAGTGGTCAGTAGAAGGAACTATTCCTCCTATATTGGTGGTTAGTAGAAGAACAAATGCTACCTTGCTTTGGTGGTCAGCGTGAAGAAAAAATGTCACCTTCCATTGATGGTCAGTAGGAGGAAGAATGTTTCCTTGTGTTGGTGGTCAGTACTAAGACTGCTCACTTCTACTCACTGACTGCCCACCCCGTGTCAGTGCAAGAACTGTCAGGAGGAGATCGCTCAGAGATCTGGACCACAGGCAGAAGGACATGGCTGGCTGTCGGGGAGAAACTACCAGGGACATAATTACTGTGCAGAGCAGATGACATTTGGTGTTGACGTACTAAAGACAAGTAGACTGTGCACTTTGCAGTCGCCCTCTGCAAGTGCAGTTGCTCCAGAGCTTAGTAAATGAGGTAAGGCTTTACTTTGTAAAAAAAAACACAATCGCATGCAAGAAAAATGAAACAAAAAAAGGAATTTTTTGCTTACACATGATTGGATGATGGAAGTCAGCCACCCTCATTTACTAAGCTCTGGACCAACTGTACATTACAAAGTGTACAGTCTTTTTGCCTTTAGTAAATCAGCCCCTTGTTATCTAATAAAATTGTCTTTCTAGATATTATCAGTCATGTGAAGTTGCAGTGAGCCATTCTCCAGCCTCCGGCCCAAGCTGGCTAATTATAGGGTGACTTATTAGGAAATTGATAACTACACAATTTGCATGGTCTACACCTGTCTGTGATCTAAATTGTGACATATCTGGAACTGGTGCCAGCTCATATCTCGTATTCACTCTGCAGCATCGGGGTTTTCAAATGACATTCTGATTTAAGGAGACCTTGTCACCAACTTTACTAAATTGCAGGTGAAATTATCAAAACCAGGAGCTGGCAATGCTTGCAGCGTTTTCCCTTTCCAAAAATGCTTTTCTATTCACTTTGTACCTCTGAACTTGCAAGAAAATGTAATTTCTTTAGAAAAAAAACAATTCTCCGCCCTTCTTTGTACATCATAGCCCTCTCATCTTCTGGTAGTGTTTAATTATTGTCTGTGCTGGTCCAGCTCCTCTGCCTCTCTCCTCACCTCTCTACATCGCCTTTTATGCAGCAGTCAGGGTAGAAATAAAGGCGAATACTAAAGAATGTCCCTTGAATGATGGCTTTTAGTCTGGTGACATGGAAGTGGTTCATGTTTCCAGGACTAGCACACCTCTTTAGGGATGTCAGGGATCATGGCTGGATCTAGGGGGGTGCTGGGGAGGTCACTTGTGCCTCCTAAAGTCCCCCTGACCACCCCCCCACCCCAGATGCACTACCCAGCTGCTGAACTTAATTTCTATCCCAGCAGCTGTACACAGCTCCTCCTCCCCACACTACTCACAGCTGAAATCACATTCTTTTACTTACAGCTACGATCTGCACAGGGTGTATCTCGCTACTGCAGCTACACTGCCATTCCGACCTGGGAATTTCACAGGTCATAATGGCAACATAGCAGCCAGCTACACCTTGTGCAAATTGTGGCTGTGTGTAAAGGAATTTGATTTCAGCTCTGTGTAGTGTGGGGAGGAGAAGCTGTATACCGTGCTGGGACAGGAAAGGAGCTCTGCCAAGTGCTGTGCCAGAGGTGAAACCTGTCTAGGGTTGCCACCTGTCCAGGATTCACCCGGACAGTCCGGGTTTTGAATCGTGTGTCTGGGTTTCAGTCTGCCCGAAACCCCGACACAATATTCAGACAGAAAGGTGGCTCGGAACAGGGCCTGACAGAAGGGTGAGGGGCACTAAGCACACTGCATTGCTATTCTCTTTGGACTGTCCAAAGATCTCCCAGATCTGTTACAATCTTATAGTGTATGCTAAAAAAAATATCTAAAATTGTTGTGCGCCGCTAAAGTGTTCGGGTTTGACAAAAAATTGGCAACCCTATCCCTATCGTCTGACTCTCCAGAGGTGATCCCTGTCCTCTATCCGGCTGCTGAACTTCTTTTCCATTCCAGCAGCTGTACACAGCTCCTCCTCCCCACACTTCACACAGCTGAAATCACATTCTTTTACTTACAGCTACGATCTGCACAGGGTGAATCTGGCTACTGCAGCTACACTGCGGTTCCGACGCAGGAATTTCACAGGTCAGAGCGGTAACATAGCAGCCGGGTACACCATGTGCAGATCGTGCCTGTGTGTAAAGGAATGTGATTTCAGCTCTGTGTAGTGTGGGGAGGAGAAGCTGTATACCGTGCTGGAACAGGAAAGGAGCTCTGCCAAGTGCTGTGCCAGAGGTGAACCCTGTCTAGGGTTGCCACCTGTCCAGGATTCACCCAGACAGTCCGGATTTTGAATCGTGTGTCTGGGTTTCAGTCTGCCCGAAACCCAGACACAATATTCAGACAGAAAGTTGGCTCGGAACAGAGCCTGATAGAAGGGTGAGGGGGCACTATGCACACCCCATTACTATTCTTTTTGGACTGTTCAAAGGTCTCCCAGATCTGTTCCAATCTTATAGTGTATGCTAGAAATAAGAAATAAATTGCTTTGCGCCGCTAAAGTGTTCGGGTTTGACTTGAAGAAAAAGTGGCAACCCTATCCCTGTCCTCTGACTCTCCAGAGGTGATCCCTGTCCTCTGACTCTCCAGAGGTGATCCCTGTCCTCTGACTCTCCAGAGGTGATCCCTGTCCTCTGACTCTCCAGAGGTGAGCCCTGTTGTCTGACTCTCCAGAGGTGATCCCTGTCGTTGACTCTCCAGAGGTGATCCCTGTCGTTGACTCTCCAGAGGTGATCCCTGTCCTCTGACTCTCCAGAGGTGATCCCTCGAGGCGATTCAGTTTGCATTGTGCGCTATACAAGTATTTCATTCATTCATTCATTCACTTTTTTCAAGTCCACAGACAGAAATTCTTACATTCCCTTGGGCAGTTGTCATCAGGACTCTTGGCTTAAGTCCGTTCCCCTGGGGCAATTTTTGCGCCTAAGGAGAAACTGCACTGAAATCACTAAGTTTGACGAACAAGCCATGGTTTTATCTCAGCGGTTTCGGGAGAAGGGGTATGTAACAGATTTATTAACGTTTCACAACGCACGAAATAGAGAAAGGTCAAGCCTGCTGACAGAAAGGGGGACTGTTAGGAATGAGAATGGGATGGTATTGCCCTTTGTCACCACCTTTTCAATGCAGCACCAGAAGGTCAAACAATTGATCCGCAAACACTGGCATGTTTTGACCAGTGATTCGATCTTAGGAACCATTTTACCCGACACTCCGAGGGTTATTTTCAAAGGGGCTTCCACGTTGGGCAGTAAGGTTGCCCCTAGTGTGCAAGATCCCCCCGAAAGGAATAGGTGTTTTTTTCAAAATCTCAAAGGGTTTTTTAGATGCAAAAATTGTCAAGTTTGCTCTTGCAATGTGAACAAAAACTCTAAGATCACTGATTTTGTTTCCACAAGCACTCAAAGAAGATATACGGTTGAGCCATTTATCACCTGCTCTTCGGAAGCAGTCGTATATCTTATACAATGTCCTTGCGGACTCCAATACGTAGGGAGGACCAAAAGGGCTCTAAAAGTCAGATTAAACGAGCACATTGCCAATATCAAACGGGGCTTTGACAAGCATCCCCTATCAAGACATTATGATGAGAAACACGACAGAGATCCCTCAAACACGCTGTATATGGGGATAGACAAATATAAACCGCACTGGAGGGGAGGGTGCACTAGTGAGAGAGATCTCACGTTTAGAAATGTCATGGATACATAGGTTAAAAACTTATGCCCCTTTTGGCATGAACACAGATACTGATGTGAATGCCTTTATAAATAACGCTTAATCTACCGTAAGAGTGAAAAAGGCTGTATGAGGTTTGTCAATGACTACTTGACTTCTATTTGTCTTGGCACACTTGGTTCTATATACAAATATATATAATTTTCCTTGCTAATTTAATGGGTCTTGTCAGTGCATTATCCATGCTTTAGTCTGTCGTATAGTAATTAATTATCTTTGTATCGAATAGTGTCCCATCCATCATACGATGGGAGACTGATTAGATTGGCATTTGATTATTTTAATAGCAAGCTGTTAGTGGTGCATGATTTTATATCTATATTTTTTTAATGCTTTGGGGATTGTACTCATTTGCATTTACTTGAGTTTATGTATTTTATTGTCATATTGTGTTCAATGTTAGGACAGGTCCCCTCCTCCTTTGGCTTTGCCCAGCATTTGGAGATACACAGTGTGGGGATCCGCGTTTGTGGCTCCGACTCCTTCACGTTGTGGGGGTGGGCGGGGGGTGGGACGTTAAGTTTCCCGTACACCCAGGGGATGAGCCTGTATATTCACTTTTTACACAGTATAAACGAGGCTTGGCTTAGTGAAGCGCATGCGCTTCCTGTTGGGGGAAGCGCGAGCGAGGCTTGGTCAATAGAAGCGTACAATCTTCCTGTATGGGAGCGACGTAAGGGGCTAGTCTCTGAAACGTGACCTCCAGCTGTGCGGTAGGACGGGGCGTGACCACGGAGTTCCGTATTATAGAAGGACGGGTGATCACGCTGATGCGCGTCACTTCCGTCGCTTCGACCATTGACCCTGCACCTGATTGGTCAATGGTATCGAGGCTTGGCTCCGTCTTTAAGCATGGGGCCGAGGAGTTGCCTTTGTCCCCGCGGCCCGATTTTTGAGCCTCGGATGCTTGGTGGAATAGTTTGTTTCATCTATCTTGGGTCCCTTTCTAGCCCTCCCGGGGAGAATACTATTAAGGTATCAATTAATAAACACTCGTACACGCATCACTTCCGGTGCGTACCCGGAAGTGAGGCTTTGTTGTCAAAATGGAGGAGGTGGCTTGGACCACTTTTAACTATAAAATGGAGGCATTATGGCGTGTCACCCGTACCCCAAGACGATGTGATTTATCACGAAACGCGTAGGGCGGTGTGACACGCTATGTTTTTGCCTCACTAGAATAACAGCAGAACTGAGATACGCTTTAGGAGTTGCGATCGGCCGACGCTTCCTTCTGGTGATATGACTGTATTCATTTTAATTTTGTAAGTGCAAATTTTCCCTTTATTTTATTTTTTAATAAATGGTTTTACACTATATGGAGTGTTTTTCCTTTCTATGGTGAACCATTTGCCTTCCCGTTGAAATACATCCGAGTTTTGCCTCAAAGCGGAATTGGGTTTGGACGATTCAAGCGTGATGCATATTCTGACCTGATCTTTGAATAAGCGCACCTTACTAGGGCATCTGGTAAGGAGCCAATTTTATTCTTTTGGTGGTGGTGCACTCCGTTTTGTTCTACGTTGACACACGATTCAGAGTCCTTGCACTTCTTCTATGGACACGTGATGGTTTTTGGTGTATAGTGCAACGGCACTTAAATTTTGCTTTATTGTATTCCCACAAGGACTATTATAATGAGGACATATTAACCATTTAACCACTTATGCACGTTTTTTTAATTTTTGTGTTCATTCTGAGCATTGCTATCATTGAAACTCACTGTTTATGTATTTAATAACATTATTTTAGTGTTATTGTTATAGATTTATCACCATATGTGGTTTGAAAAATATGACACATAATAGGTTTGATGTGTATGGTATTTTCATGTAATATTGCACATTTTATTCTTCACTTCATTTGGGGGAGATGTTCAAATCCTAATATGAGATATTAGGGATTGCGCAGTTTTTTTCCTTTTTTTTTCTTTTCTTTATTTCACACACATATATAACTCTTTGGTATATATTCGAACTGCAGCATTTATATAAAAATAATCTTTAGGTTCCATTTTATCCTGTAGCGCAAATTTCGCCTCTTTTTTCCCATTCATTCATTCATCCCTGTCCTCTGATTCCCCAGCGGTGATCCCTGTTCTCTCCCTCTTGAGTGGTGATTCCTGTCCTTTCTCTCCTTAGTTGCGATCCCTGTACTTTGCCTCTCAAGTGAAGATCCCTTTCCTCTCTCTCTTTAGTCATGATCCCTGTCCTCTGCCTCTCCATCATGCTTCTCCATCAGTGACCCCTGTCCTCTGCCCTGCCAATGGTGATCCCTGTCCTCTCCCTCTCTAGTGGTGATCCCTGTCCTCTCCCTCTCTAGTGGTGATCCCTGTCCTCTCCCTCTCTAGTGGTGATCCCTGTCCTCTCCCTCTCTAGTGGTGATCCCTGTCCTCTCCCTCTCTAGTGGTGATCCCTGTCCTCTCTCTCTTTAGTCGTGGTTCCTGCCCTTGACTCTCCAGCGGTGATCCCTCTCCTCTGCCTTTCCCGCGATGATCCTCATCCTCTGTCTCTCCAGTGGATTGGATGATTGGAAGTCAGCCAGTAGAGCTGACCCTCATTTACTAAGCTCAGGACCAACTGCACTTTACAAAGTGTGCCGTCTTTTTGCCTTTAGTAAATCAACCCCTTGAAATCTAATAAAATTGTCCTTCCTACATTTTATCAGTTGTGTGAAGTTGCAGTGAGCCACTCCCCAGCCTCCGGCCCAAGCTGGCAAATCATAGGGTGACTTACTAGGAAATTGATAACTAGATAATTTGCATGGTCTATACATGTCGATGACCTAAATTGCGACATATCTGGAACAGGTGCCAGCTCATAGCTTTTATTCACTCTGTACCTCTAAACGTGCAAGAAAATGTAATTTCTTTAGAAACAACATTCCCCAGCCCTTCCGTGTACATCATAGCCCTCTCATCTTCTGGTAGTGTTTAATAATTGTCTGTGCTGGTCCAGCTCCTCCACCCCTCCCCTCACCTCTCTACATCACCTTTTATGTAGCAGTCGGGGTAGAAATAAAGGAGAATACTAAAGAATGTCCCTTGAATAACAGCTGTGAGTCTGATGACATGGAAGTGGTTCATGTTTCCAGGACTAGGGAACCTCTTTAGGGGTGTCAGGGGTCATGGCTGGATCTAGGGGGGTGCTGGAGATCTAGGGGGTGCTGGGGAGGGCTGCCTCCATCTCAGTTGTGCCCCCCACAGTCCCCCTGACCACCCCCCTCCACCCGGATGCTCTACTCGGCTGCTGAACTTCTTTTCCATTCCAGCAGCTGTACACAGCTCCTCCTCCCCACACTACACACAGCTGAAATCACATTCTTTTACTTACAGCTACGATCTGCACAGGGTGAATCTGGCTACTGCAGCTACACTGCGGTTCCGATGCAGGAATTTCACAGGTCAGAACGGTAACATAGCAGCCGGGTACACCGTGTGCAGATCGTGGCTGTGTGTAAAGGAATGTGATTTCAGCTCTGTGTAGTGTGGGGAGGAGAAGCTGTATACCATGCTGGGATGGAAAAGGAGCTCTGCCAGGGTTGTCACCTGTCCAGGATTCACCCGGACAGTCTGGGCTTTGAATCGTGTGTCTGAGTTTCAGTGCGCCTGAAACCCAGACACAATATTCAGACAGAAAGTTGGCTCAGAACAGGGCCTGATGGAAGGGTGAGGGGGCACCATGCACACCCCATTACTATTCTCTTTGGACTGTTCAAAGGTCTCCCATATCTGTTACAATCTTATAGTGTATGCTAGAAAAAATCAATAAATTACTGTGCGCCGCTAAAGTGTTCGGGTTTGACTTGAAGAAAAAGTGGCAACCCTATTCCTGTCCTCTGACTCTCCAGAGGTGATCCCTGTCCTCTGACTCTCCAGAGGTGATCCCTGTCCTCTGACTCTCCAGAGGTGATCCCTGTCCTCTGACTCTCCAGAGGTGATCCCTGTCCTCTGACTCTCCAGTAGTGATCCCTGTCCTCTGACTCTCCAGAGGTGATCCCTGTCATATGACAGTCTCCAGCGGTGATCATTGTCCTCTGACTCTCAAGAGGTGATCCCTGTCCTCTGATTCTCCAGAGGTGATCCATGTCCTCTCCCTCTTGATTAGTGATCCCTTTCCTTTATCTCCTTAGTTGTGATCCCTGTCCTTTGCCTCTTGAGTGGAGATCCCTTTCCTCTCTCTCTCTCTTTAGGCAAGATCCCTGTCCTCTGCCTCTCCATTGGTGATCCCTGTCCTCTGCCTCTCCATTGGTGATCCCTGTCCTCTGCCTCTCCATTGGTGATCCCTGTCCTCTGCCTCTCAGGTAGTGATCCCTGTCCTCTGTCTCTCAGATAGTGATCCCTGTCCTCTGCCTCTCCGTCGGTGATCCCTGTACTCTGCCTCTCCGTCGGTGATCCCTGTACTCTGCCTCTCAGGTAGTAATCCCTGTCCTCTGCCTCTGCATCTGTGATCCCTGTCCTCTCTCTCTTTAGTCGTGACCCCTGTCCTTTGCCTTTCCAGGGGTAATCCCCTAATTTTCAGTCGAGTGGTGAACCCTGGGCTCGCTGTTTAGTTGTAATCCCTGTTCTCTGTCTCCACTATCTGTGATCCCTGTCCTCTCCCTTTCAAGTAGTGATCCCTGTCCTCTGCCTCTCCATCTGTGATCCCTGTCCTCTCCCTTTCAAGTAGTGATCCCTGTCCTCTGCCTCTCCATCTGTGATCCCTGTCCTCTCTCTCTTTAGTCATGATCCCTGTCCTTTGCCTTTCCAGCAGTAATCCCTGTCCTCTGCCTCTCCATCAGTGATCCCTCTCCTCTCCCTCTCAAGTGGTGATCCCTTTCCTCGCTCTCTTTAGTCGTGATCCCTGTCCTTTGCCTTTCCAGTGGTGATCCCTGTCCTCTCCCTCTCCAGTGGTGATTCCACATGTCCTCTACCCTGTCAGAGGTGGCCTCTGTCCTGCTAATGGTGATCCCTGTCCTCTGGTTCTCCATCAGTGAATATTTTGGGGGGGGGCAAATAACTTGCCCCCCTCCCCCCGTGGAAGACGGATGGGAAGGTGGCGATCAGTGTCCTTACCTTAGGAGGCCGATGATGAAGTGGTGCTAGATCCGGGGTAGGGCTCCCTGAAGCTTAAATAGATTGTTGCTGTCCCTCTGCCCCTCCACCTGCTGCTCCTCGTTCCAGCTTGCCAAGGGAAGACCTGGGGCCATTGCTTCTCCTCCTGGCTGAACAGGAAGTGGGTCCTGAGACCCGATTGGCCAGGAGTCCTAAGACTTCCTGGCCAATTGGGTCTCAGGACCCGCTTCCTGATTGACCAGGAGGAGAAGCAGGAAGACATTTAACAAATATTAAAGTGGAGGGCCACCCTAAAAAAACAAAAAAAAAATGCATTAATATTCTTAAAAAAAATAAAACATTTGAAAAAAACATTTTTTTTAACTTACCAGAAACCCCTGTTTCTAGTCAGTCTTCCTAATCTGCCTCTTCCTACTCCGCGATGATCTTCATTCTTCCGTCCTCCTCGCGTTGTCTTCTGGGGAATGGGGCGCGCTGTGTTCTGGGAAATGTGTGCGTCCCAGAACACAGCACGCCCCATTCACAAAGCTCCGCATAACTCGCACATGCGCAGTAACAAACCAGCAGTGAAGCCGCAAGGCTGCACTGCCTGTTTCCCTTAGCGAGGACACAATACGAGGGACATATCGACCTCGGGGCACCCTGGACAGGTAAGTGGCCTTATTAAAAGTCAGTAGCTGCTGACTTTAAAAAAAAAAATAATAATAATTCTGCTGGAACACCCCTTTAATGTTACACAACTGGGTGGGCTCAGGTGGCAGGGCTCTGTGCCCCAAGCCCACCCTTTTTTGAAGCCAATTAGAGCCTCAGGCTCTAATCATGTGCTTAAAAAAAGAAAACCCCATTGAAATCCATGCGTCTGACACCCCACATGTAGATTAGGGAAAAAATATATAGGATCGTTCTAATCCTGTAAATTAAACAGATGTGAACCATGAGTTAATAAGTGAGATACACCGATAGTAAAAAGTTAAAACCTCGGTGTGAATCATAATAACCAATTAACAGATATATACGTGCAAATTGCTTTGAACATCTATCTTTAACCACTTGCTTACTGGGCACTTAAACCCCCCTCCTGCCCAGACCAATTTTCAGCTTTCAGCGCTGATGCACTTTGAATGACAATTGCGCGGTCATACAACACTGTACCCAAATTAAATTTTTATCATTTTTTTTCCCACAAATAGAGCTTTCTTTTGGTGGTATTTAATTACAGCTGGGGGTTTTATTTTTTGCTAAACAAACAAAAAAATATTCAAAATAATAAAAAAAAAAAATCATGTTTAATAGTTTGTTATAAAATTTTGCAAACAGGTCATTTTTCTCCTTCATTGAAATGCGCTGATGAGGCCGCACTGGTGGGCACTGATAGGCTGCGCTGGTGGGCACTGATAAGCACAGTTAAGGGGCACTAAAAGGCACAGATAAGGTGGCACTGATAGGCACAGATAAGGCAGTACTGATGGGCACAGATAAGGCAGCACTGATGGGCAAAGATGGGCACAGATAAGATGGCACTGATGGGTGGCACGGATGGGTGGCACTAAGGGGCACTGATAGGTACCACTGATAGATGGGACTGATGGGCACTGATAGGTGGCACTGGTAGGTGGCACTTATGGGCGGCACTGGTGGGCACTGGTAGATGACACTGATGGGCACGGAAATGTGGCACTGAGGTGCAGCACTGTTGTTAAAGCAGATTGTGGGCAATGATAGGTGGCACTGTGGGCACTGATGTATGGCACTGTGGGCACTGATGGGTGGCACTATGGGAACTGATGGGTGGCACTGCTGGGTGGCACTTTTTTAATATCTGGGTGGCACTGGCAGGGGGCAGGTGGGCACTGATGAGCTGGCCCTGATCGGAACTGAACTCCCTCTCACGGCTGCCGGTGATCAGCTTTATTTTTCTCTCCTTGCTCTGTCAGCGCGAGGAGGAAAAATAGCCGATTACCGGCTCTGTTGTGTCACATGATCAGCTGTCATTGGTTGACAGCTGATCACATGGTAAGGGGTCGGGATCGACCCCCTGCTCCGATCCGTGATCAGACGAGTCTCATAGACTCGCCGATCACAGAGCGCGCCACTCGTGCACGGGATGACGTCAATAGACGTAGTCCCAGCAAAGCAGGTCCACGCTGTAGCCGTCATTCGGCTATAGCGCGGATCTCTAGTGGTTAAAATGGTTGTAAACCCTCCCCCGCAACTTTGTCCCATGTAAATCGGCATAAAAAACCCTAATGGACACTGCTTGTAGATATCTCATTACTTGCTTAATATTGCTGTAATCCTTTTTGTTCTTTAGAATGACATCACTGAGCATGCCCAGATCTCCCCTGATTTACGGCACACTTGACCTGTGTAACCCATATATAACACCCTTTTTGACTGTTGCAACCCTTCTATACTCCCCTTCCCCTTTTACCTTGAATAAAAGACCACACTATTCTTATGGAGTATAATGGCCATAACAGCCTTTATTAAACAAACTAAGTAAAAACTCCAAAATAACTTTATAATATATAACAACATAAATATATAACCACAGAGAAACAACATGTTTCAACCCCAATTTTATTGGTCAGTGACGGTGCTACCTCCATTTTCCACCGAATAGGTATATCACCAGTACACTGTGGGACCTTTACCAACCATTGTAGGCCTCCAGCTGTACCGCTCGGAGACAACCCCTTTTCCCGCAGTGAAACCAAACCAGTATTCATCAACCTTCGATGAAATACACCGGAGGGGCCATACTACCGATGAGCCTCCCCACCCCTTTTTCCACATCTGTTAGAGCTACCGTCACTGACCAACAAACTAAACACCGCCAAACCCCCCAGCTGTCATGACGACCACCTTCACTTGAACCTGTCATGACAACATGCAAAATAACCATTAAACCCAACATAAATGGAGGGTGGGCGGGGAAACTGCCTCCTCGTGTAATATCTGTGCCGACTGCCTCCGCCCAGCTCCGCCCCCTATAAATAATGGCCGCTCTCTGCTCCGCCCTCTGTCCCCTCCTACCTTAACCCCTTACAGTGTGTCCCTGGGCACACTGTCATGCCCGGCCCTACGCTACCAGTTCCCTGCGGTGCCTTTCCGCTCCGGACCTCACTCTCTATGTGCTTGCCTATCTGTTATCAGGACTCCCTATGGCACACCACTGAAATCCCATGAGGCTGCAGAATCATTCAGAGCTTGCTCCTATACACCATGTGACATCACATGCAGTGTAAACCTGGCCATTACTGCAGTCTTATCAGCTGAATGTGATAAGACTGACAAAGGCAAACATTAGACAATCGGCACAAGTAAATACTATGAAATAAAACAAGTCAGCTATGAACAGGGAAGCAGGGTGGCCATAGAAACATTGGATTGAGAAGGAGTCTTGGTTAACAGTACAGGAAGTGCTCAATGTAAGGGCAGAAATACACTCCACTGTGTCATTTTTTTTAAAAGCCAGCAGCTACAAATACTGCAGCTGCTGACTTTTAAATAGTGACACTTACCTGTCCAGCGCGCCCGCGATGTCGGCACCCGAAGCCGATCGCTCGCTCGTGCCGCCGCCATCTTGGGTATGGGAATCAGGAAATGGAGCCTTTCGGCTTCATTTCCCGGTTCCCTACTGCGCATGCGCGAGCCGCGCGGCGCAATCCGGACGGTCCCCGCTGCCTCTGGGAGCTGTGTGTTTCCCAGCAGGCAGCGGGGCACTTGCTGAAGGGGGCGGGCGCTTGCGGAAAGGGGCGTAACGTACGCCCCTTTCCGCAGAGAGCTAGCCCGGAAGTGGGTGCAGTTACCTGGTATTATCCAGGTAACTGCACCCCCCTCCCCCCTGAAAGGTGCCGATTGTGGCGCCGGAGGGGGGGGGATTCCGATGAGCGGAGGTCCATTTTAGGGTGGACCTCCACTTTAAGATGGCGCTGCCTTACCCCTGGAAATTATTTTTTTAAAGTTTCCTTAAATGGTAAATAATATGTGATTTGGGCTGGATTACAGTGGCTATAGTTTGGTAATTACTTATTATAATGGACTAAATGAAAAGAAGCATCAGAGAGGGAGAGTTTACTTCCTCTTTAAAAAGCACAAATGAAAAAAACTTTGTAAAACTATAAAGTTATACAATGTCCAAAGAAGAGCAGTGATCTCTATATGAACTAAAAATATATAATCCCTCTAGTTAGAAAAGTTCATGGATTGGAAAGTCCACCAGTGTTTATAACAAAAGGCTTAATCACAAAATCCGCCCACTATCTTCAACAACGTGCAGATTCCACCACCAAGTATAAAGGATGTCTCCTTACCAGATCTCCATGACCCCCCGTTACAGAGGATCATGGAGTGCCTGTAATAAACCAAAGCCTGGGTCTAATACAGAAAAAGACGCGCGTCAATCTCCGGGATACCTCTTAACGACTCATCAGGATGAATTGATGGTTTTTATAAAAAAAACATAAAGCTCCATATAGTGTAAAACCATAAACAAATGTATTCACATCAAATATATATATATGTAGGAAGTCCAGTATGGTGGCCTGAATTTATGGGAGGAGCCTGGGGGGTATTTAACCTGCCCGCTCGCCTGTGGTCTTTGTCGGTTTCCTGTGCGCGGCGCGACGTCACTAGGCCAACTCTTCGAAACTCATTAGCGTCCGTGAGTTACCGTTTCGTAGTTGTTCAAGGTCCTCGTTCCCGTTTGCAATTCACGTACTAACGCGTCGATTCGGCTGTCGCAGGTAGGGTTTTTTCGGTTGACTTGTCATTTCATACATTGTAAATGTCTCGTCACTAAACCTCGATATCAAACTTACGAGTTATTCGTAAAACCTGCACACAGCCGCGACGTCTGTCTACTATTCGTAACGTTATCATACCAAACATTTCTTTTGTGTTTGTGTACCTTACACCGACGCAAAGACACAGCTTCACTTAGGCGTGTCTCACTGTTTTATGCTCCATAGACTAATCGATGTTTCTCGTGGATTTGGTGGGTACTGGTCAAAGCCGAACCATTTCAAACCATTTCAGATCATTTCAAATCATTTCACTCTCACCTACCGTGCTCCGATTCGAATCCAGTCGCATCCACAATGCACCGATTCGTCCCGATGCGCCCCAGTTGCTTTTTTGGCCTCATTTCAGTACATGCTCCAGAGTCCCATTGGTTGAGTCACCGACTCATGCCTCTGTCATGGGAAATTATTTCACTGTCCCATATCACGCTCCGATACGAATCCAGTCGCATCGTGCACTAAATCGTCTCGGCGCGCCCCAGGTATTTCAGCCACATTTCAGTACATGCTCCAGAGCATGCACGATTAACGGTCAGTCGCAACAGCGGCATGATCGATTTGTGCCTCTGTCATGGCAATCAAAATAATTCACCGCCACGTACCACGCTCCGAATCCAGTTGCATACGTGATGCGCCGATTTGTTACGGTGTGCCCCAGTGCTTAGCCTCATTTCAGTGCATGCTCCCGAGTTCGGTTCATCATCAGTCGCAGTCGCGGCACGACCAACTTATGCCTCTGTCATAACAGATATTTCATTAATTTGACCGTCATATACCGTGCCCCGATTCGAATTGGTCGCATCCGACATGCACCGATTCGTTCCGGTGTACTCCAGTTGTTTTGTTCCCAATTGGCTCGGTCGCATTTCATTACATGCTCCACAGTTCAACTCGTCACTTATCGTCTGAAACGACGTTTATCGCTGTCAGCCTATGTCACGGCAGACATTTCACTCATTCACTTCACACACTTGTCACTTGAGTCTGATCCACTCATACTAATACATTGGTTCGCACCCGTCATTTCAGCATTACAGGTATCGTTCGCATGTTGCCTGTCATTCGTGCTTCGAAGTTCAGCCGAGGGTCTCGATTTGTTCGTTAAAAACCTTTGTCTCACTGCTACTCCCCCTGATAGTCGCACAATCCAATGCATGTTGGTTTCCTTTCATACACCTTACGACCGGTTCCTATCAGGATTCGTTACATATAGTTACAAAGATTCGTCTCAGTTTCATTTTCATACACGCTACAACCCGTTTCAATTCCAGTCGCCTCAGCGGCAAATCGATTCGTACCGGGTTCATTTCGTACTCTCCACGGTCTGATCTATATTAGATTAAATTCATACACTCTAAAACGGTTCATCAGATTTATTTAATGCGATCGACTCATATAGGATTCGTTTCATTCGTACGACCGATTCATATCGGATTCATTCCATACACATCCAAGAAACAACTTCTTGCAAATCGTTGCTAGCACGCACCCAAGCATACACTCCCTGCAATCATTGCAAACACATTTCCAGGAACAGACTTCTTTGCAAGCACGCATTCAAGCATGAACGTCTTGCAGTCGTTGCAAGTACGCATTCAAGCGTAGACTTCTTGCAATCGTTGCAAACACGCATCCAAGCATAGACTTCTTGCAATCGTTGCAAGCACGCATCCAAGCATAGACTTCTTGCAATCGTTGCAAGCACGTATTTAAGCATAGACTTCTTGCAATCGTTGCAAGCACGCATTCAAGCATAGACTTCTTGCAATCGTTGCAAGCACGTATTTAAGCATAGACTTCTTGCAATCGTTGCAAGCAAGCATTCAAGCATGGACGTCTTGCAGTCTTTGCAAGTACGCATTCAAGCATAGACTTCTTGCAATCGTTGCAAGCACGTATTTAAGCATAGACTTCTTGCAATCGTTGCAAGCACGCATTCAAGCATGGACGTCTTGCAGTCGTTGCAAGTACGCATTCAAGCGTAGACTTCTTGCAATCCTTGCAAGCACGCATCCAAGCGTAGACTTCTTGCAATCGTTGCAAGCACGCATCCAAGCATAGACTTCTTGCAATCGTTGCAAGCACGCATTTAAGCATAGACGTCTTGCAGTCATTGCAAACATGCATCCAAGCATAGACTTCTTGCAATCATTGCAAGCACGCATCCAAGCATAGACTTCTTGCAATCGTTGCAAGCACGCATCCAAGCATAGACTTCTTGCAATCGTTGCAAGCACGCATTTAAGCATAGACTTCTTGCAATCGTTGCAAGCACGCATTCAAGCATAGACGTCTTGCAGTCGTTGCAAACATGCATCCAAGCATAGACTTCTTGCAATCATTGCAAGCACGCATCCAAGCATAGACTTCTTGCAATCGTTGCAAGCACACATTCAAGCATAGACCTCTTGCAATCATTGCAAGCAGATGTCCAGGCACAAACTTATTGCAATCATTGCTAGCAGGCAGTTCTGGCTAGCTCAATAGATTGCTTTAGGAAAAAGCCTGGATACTTTCCTAAATGTACATAATATAACGGGGTACTTATATTTATAGGTAAAGTTGATCCAGGGAAAAATCCGATTGCCTTTCGAGGGATTAGGAAGGAATTTTTTCCCCTGCTGTAGCAAATTGGACTATGCTCTGCTGGGGTTTTTTGTCTTCCTCTGGATCAGCTGTGGGTGTAGAATTGGGTATGTTGGGTTGTGCGATACTTTATTTATTTAATTTGTGGTTGGACTGGATGGACTTCTGTCTTTTCCGACCTGGCTACCCATGTATCCTACCATAACTCCTTGCAATCATTGCAAGCACGCATCCTGGCATAACTCCTTGAAATCGTTGCAGGCACGCATCCTGGCGTAACTCCTTACAATCATGGCAAGCACGCATCCTGGCACAACTCCTTACAATCATGGCAAGCACGCATCCTGGCACAACTCCTTACAATCATGGCAAGCACGCATCCTGGTGTAACTCCTTGCAATCGTTGCAGGCACGCATCCTAGCATAACATCTTGCAATCGTTGCAAGCACGCATCTTGGCATAACATCTTGCAATCGTTGCAAGCACGCATCCAAACACATGTTCAAGCACAACTCCTGCAGTCTTCGCAAGCACATGCGGTAACAGGAATTTCTCACAGTCACTACAAACACATCTCCAGTGACAAACTCCCGCGCAATTGTTGCAAGCACACGTTTAAACACAACTTTGCAATCATGCCAAGGCACGCGACTTAGCATAACTTCTTGCAATCATTCTTTTGCAAGCACATTCTCAGTGGCACACAAACTGGCTACACGTCATTTTCAGCAGCACTTAATTGGCCACTTGTCTCCAGTGGCTTTTTCTTACAAGCCACTCACCGTTTCCTGTCTGTCATCTCTCCCTTAGGACAGTTGAGTTCAACTTCCGTCCTGCACCAGGATCGTGTTGTCACGCAACTGGCTTATTCTCGTAACATGGTCAGGCTATACCTAGCCAGCGTTCAGCATTTCTTATCCTTACAGGACCCGGAGAGCCATCTGTCTTTACAGCCCATACAGTAAGATCCCCACTACGAGGAATCCAGAGGCATCAGCCCATAGCCAACGGCAAACGCTCGCCCATCACAACTGCCGTCTTTAGGGACACATAAAATCCTTGCACATTCCCCAGTCTAGTCATCCAAGTGGCCATCTACCTGGCCCTTTGTGGTTTTCCATGGCCTAGCCAATTTATCATTAGTAGCACTTACAGCCAGGTTCTACACAGACACCACCTGACGAATGCTCAAATCTGCAATACGGGCCATTCCCCAGGGTCGAGCTTTATGTCACGTCTCCTGATCTTCCTCTCACGGACACACAACCCCTCTCAGATCCTTAAATTAGATGCCGTGGCAATAGCAGACCTATCAATGTTGGAAGGTTCCTTACTGCATGGATTGGTATAGCGAGGTTTATACCATCTACGATGCCCCTGTCACCCCTGGTAGTGACAGATGCCACAGCCTCCACAGGCTTCGTTACAATTTTTGGCCACCACTGGTTTACAGAACCATGGCATCAGGGATACTTCTAAACCCCGGGTTTACCTGGACTTCCTCCCTCTTCAAGCTATACCCGCTCATGACAGCCTCTCGACTCTGGGGTCGTGTCAGGACAGGCCGTGGCTTTCACCACCGACAACTGGGCCGAGGTCGATCTTGTTGATGAAGCCAGGTCTGGACCGCTCTCGGTTATGTCCTTCCTGCGCAGACTGCTGCAGTTATCTTGGCGGCACCAGTTAATGTCCATTGTATGTTCATTCCAGGCTGTCATCTTCTGGAACAGGTCTACTATCTTCACTAGTTCGCAATTTGGCCTTCTGCCCAGCCTGCTCATACAAACAGCCAGTTACTTAGCCTACTACAGGTTCTGATGGCCCAGCAAGTTCACCTTCAGCAATCCCGCAGGCCAAGTTCTTCGTAGTCGTCACTTGGCTCGCTACCAACACCATTTCATCCTCCACCTTGCAGTATCTAAAACCCAGCAATCTGGCTCCAGGATAGACGTCCATTTCTATAGAACAAACAGTGCCTGGTGTCGAGTAACCATGCTCGACCACCTACTGTCACTCCTATCGGAACGCGTAAACTCTAGTCCCCACGTCGGGTTCTTCTACGCAGCCTACACCTCGATCCTGGTCCGTACCGTGGTCACTCTTTAGTATTGGAGCACCCTTGGCAGCATCTTGGCATGGGTCCCAAGTCACGTCATTAAGAGACTAAGCAGTTGGAACCTTGCCTACCTCGCCCGGTACATCCCCAATCCTCGGGTGGAAATGGCACAAGCATTCACCAAACTTGCTCAACTAATGAAGCTAAAACTAATAAAACTACACCCCTACCTGAATGTTTTTGCCCCCTTATTTTGGTATACCGACCATCAAACCAGGGCACACTTCAGGTCCATTTCATGTTGTAAATCTTATGGTAAGTCTATTTGTTCATATCCGTATCGGCCATAGGGCTTCGACCATAAGTAGGAAGGCCAGTATGGTGGCCTGAATTTATGGGAGGAGCCTGGGGGGTATTTAACCAGCCCACTCCCCTGTGGTCTTTGTCGGTTTCCTGTGCGCGGCACACACCCTCCCATCCCCTTTTCAGGGCATTTCTCAAATTCATTTCTCTTCACAAAAGGGTATGCCCCCTTATTTTGGTATACCGACCATCAAACCAGGGCACACTTCAGGTCCATTTCATGTTGTAAATCTTATGGTAAGTCTATTTGTTCATATCCGTATCGGCCATAGGGCTTCGACCATAAATATATATATATATATATATATATATATATATATATATATATATATATATATATTTTTTTTTTTTGCAAAGCCAGTGGCACACCCAAAAACTCCACCCAGTGCCAAAAAAGTGCACACACATAAAGAGTGAACACAAAACGTGCAACAGGTGTAACACTGTCCTCCACGAGTAGGGATGAGCTTCCTGTTCGAGTCGAACATACGTTCGACTCGAACATCGGCTGTTCGCCCGTTCGGCAAATTCCAAACGTTATGGGCCGTTCGCGCCTAATTCATGTGGCGCTCACGGCCCACAATGCACTGCGCCATCGCAGTGCATTGCTGGCTCATGATTGGCCAAGCATGCACTGTGACCCCGCATGCTTGGCCAATCACAGCGCCAGCAGCGAGGAGAGCCATGATTGGCCACAGGCAGGATGCCTGTGGCCAATCATAGCTCAGGCTGTGTAGTACACGCCCCACAATATGTAAGGCCGCCAGCGCGGCGGCCTAGTGTAGTGTGTTGGCGTCTGAAGCAGTTAGTGGGTGTTCTGTGTACCTTCAACACAGTACACACCGTTTTCGGCCGATTTTCGATCTTGCTGTTGTGTAGTGGTTGTTGTCTGTGTGCCCTAACCGCAGTATACACCGCTATATTCACCTCACCTATATAGCTAGTGATCTATCTTTTATAATAGAGCTTGCAGTCAATAGTGTTAGGAGCTTGTGCGTGCTGTCTGCGTGCTCTGTACCCAGTACACACCGCTATATCCACCTACATAGCTCTTCTCTATTTGAGTCCACTTGCCATCTGCAGGAGTTATTAGAAGTTGTGTGTGCTTCCAGCACAGCACAGTATACATCTGTATATACCCCTTTATCTCTGGTGTTCTATAATAAAGGCATCTGCAGGAGTTAGTGGGTGTTGTGTGACTCCAGCACAATATACACCTGTATCTACCGTTTATTGCTGTTCTCTAATAGAGCCATCTGCAGGGCTTAGTGGGTGTTGTGTGACTCCATTACACTGCTGTTTTACCCAACTCCCTTCAGGCCATTACCATGTCTGGAAGGCCAGCAAGGAGAGGCAGACAGGCGCGAGCCGATAAAAGAGGGCAAGCAGGCTCTGTGTCTAGAGACAACAGTGCTGGTCGTGGACGTGGTGCATTGTCATCAGCACATGGCCATGGGACACGCTTGTCCTTCTTTTGAACCGCAACATGCCAACGACTTGGTAGAGTGGATGACCAAGCCCTCTTCATCCTCCTCATCCTCTCTCACCCAGTCTCAGGGTACTAGCAAAGCAGCTGCCAACACATCGTCTTCCCTCCTCTCAATGTCATCATCAGTGACTCCTTCCCTAGACCCACCACGTCCTCCTGTGGAGTCTCCTGAACTCTTTGAGCACAGTGTTGGGTACATGCTCCAGGAGGATGCCCAGTGTTTTGTGGGCTCTGATGATGACACTCAGCTAGAGGACGGCAGTAGCGTGAGCGCAGAGAGAGGGGATGCTCAAGAAGGACAGCAATCTGGCAACCCTTCCCTATGTTTTCCAAAAAGCTTAAAAATAGTTTTTTTGACTGGAGCTACACTTTAAAAATGTACCAGTTGAAAATTACAAACAGATTCAACTTAACACAACAAACCTACACAGTCCCTGTCTTGTTTGCACCGCCTGTATACTGCTGTTCTGAGTATATAGGGCCTGGGGGCCACACGCATTTCCTTTTTTTAATATGGGTACGGGGTTCCCCTTGATAAGCGTACAAGACCCAAAGGGGCTGGTAATGGGCAGGGAGGGCTACCCATGCCATTTTTCTCAATGGTTTTCAACCATATTGCAGGAACCAGATATAACATTAAAACCGCAAGCAGTTTTCAATGATGTTATTTCTGTTTAATGTCATTTTGTGCAGGGACTGTTCTAAACACGGGAAACACGTGGCACTTCACAGGCATACTACAGACACCCCCCAGGCACCATATTTAAAAGGAATATTTCACTTTTTTTTCACTTTAATCATCATTAAAATCAGTGCTCCCGCCAAAACGGCCATTTTTAAAAACATTTTAGGCATTGACCATTGTCCCCTGGGGCAAGAGCCAGGCCCCCAAACCCTTTTTAGGACAGTATCTTGCATATTAGCCGTTAAAATTAGCACTTTTAATTTCGAACGTCCGAGTCCCATAGACGTCAATGGGGTTCTAAAGTTCGTTCGAATTTGGAGTCAGTTCGAAAGTTCTGGTGCGAACCGAACCGGGGGGTGTTCGGCTCATCCCTATCCACGAGGAAGGACCTTACCCTGATCCCCCGTGGCGTTAGGCTCCAGATGGGGACTGAGGTACTCACTTGGTCCATCTGGCTCGAAACCAGACAACCCCTTTCTCTGGAAGGTCTGCCAAAACAGACCCACCCAAGTACTCGGTTGGGGCTCCCCCGAAGGGAGACCCCCTGAGAGAGGGCAAACCAAGCCAGAAGGCCTATGTCCACCTCCTCACAAGACGTTCAGGACAGGCCAGAGGACCTACACCCTACTAATCACACAGTGACAAAACGTGTATACACCAAACAAAAAAAAAAAATCACATAAAATATATATTGCACTTACAGCATCCGTATTCAAAGAAAGCCTGAAGTCTGGTGTGCCGGCCGGCGCACATACAGACAAACCCATCCTTACAGGACATGAATGAAGAGACACGAGGTTATGCCACCGCAACATTAGCCTCCACAACATTTCCAGAATACGCCCCTTTTTGACTAATGACACCACCAAGCTTCTAATTCACTCCCTGGTCATCTCTCGCCTCAACTACTGGAACTCCCTTCTCATTGGATTACCTTCACATCGACTATCCCCCCTTCAGTCCATAATGAATGCCACTGCCAGACTCATCCACCTTACCAGCCATTCAGTGTCCTCCACCCCTCTCTGTCAATCCCTCCACTGGCTTCCACTCACCCAACGAATAAAATTCAAAGTACTAACAATAATTTACAAAGCCATCCATAACTCTGCCCACAGCTACATCACTAACCTAGTCCCACAATACCAACCAAGCCGCTCTCTTCGGTCATACCAAGACCTCCTGATCTCTAGCTCAGGATTTCTCCAGAGCTTCTCCCATCCTTTGGAACTCCCTACCCCAATCTGTCCGACTGTCCCCTAATCTATCCATCTTTAGACGATCCCTGAAAACCCTTCTCTTCAAAGAAGCCCATCCTGCTTCTAACTAACACTGTTTTACTTGCTCCATCAGCTCACCCCCCCCCCCCCCCCCACAGCCAGGGCTGGACTGGGAAAGAAATTTGGCCCTGGACTTCATCCAGACCGGCCCGCTTACATTTTGAGTGTCCCTTCAGCAGCCCCTTACATCACAGTGTCTCATCAGCGCCCCCTTACATCACAGTGTCTCATCGGCACCCCCTTACATCAGAGTGTCCCCTGAGCAGCCCCCTTACATCAGAGTGTCCCCTGAGCAGCCCCCTTACATCAGAGTGTCCCATCAGCGCCCTTACATCAGTGTCCCATCAGCGCCCTTACATCAGTGTCCCATCAGCGTCCCCCTTACATCAGAGTGTCCCATCAGCGCCCCCCCCTTACATCAGAGTGTCCCATCAGCGCCCCCCCCCTTACATCAGAGTGTCCCATCAGCGCCCCCCCTTACATCAGAGTGTCCCATCAGCGCCCCCCTTACATCAGAGTGTCCCATCAGCGCCCCCCTTACATCAGAGTGTCTCATTAGCAGCCCCCCTACATCAGAGTGTCCCATCACCAGCCCTCTTGCATCAGAGTGGCCCACTGAGCCATCGGCCCACCGGGAAACTCCCTGTAGTCCCAATGGTCAGTACATGCCTGCCCACAGCTATTTCCTTTTGTATAAATTGACCCTTCCTTTTTAGATTGTAAGCTCTCAATGAGCAGGGCCCTCTGATTCCTCTTGTACCAAATTGTAATGTAACTGTAATGTCTGCCCTCATGCTGTAAAGCGCTGCGCAAACTGTTAGCGCGATATAAAAACCTGTATAATAATAATCTCCGCCAAGCGACGCAGTTTCATATAATTTGAACACAATTTGTCACCATTTTTATTTTATTTATTTGTAATTGTCATAGCACAGTTTCTTTTCTTTTCTTTTTTCTATGTAGATTAGGGGCCCCTGCCCTCCTCCCTGCTTACTCCTGTCCTCAGTTCGTCCCCTGCTGGCCTTCCATCCTTTGCGTGGCTGACCCTCGGTACATTGTACCAGATTCTGAGAACTCCAGTTTTTGTGAATCTCCCCCTATAGGTGTGATACATCGACGATATATTTCTTTTCTTTTTTTTTTTCTGAGCTACAAAGATGAATGTACAGAATATTGCTGAGCCATGTGCAGGTTGTGTGTGAATATGTCATTGTATAGACAGACACACCTATGGGCGTGGAATGTCAGCTCCAGGCTACGTAACGTCTATACAATATACCAATATTTATGGACAATTCCTGCTTCTTGTCAGACTGTATCTGCCTTGTCAAGCATGCTGACCTGCGTGCCATCCTCAAATTCCTCACCCACCTGGATCTGCAGGCTCATACCATTCCACTGATTGGGAGTGCGAATTTAAAAAAAGGGGCATTTTCTGGGCACAGACTTTGTTGCAGCAATCATAAGATTTAACGTGAGTTATTTTAAAAGTGGAGTATCAGATTTCTGCTGAGAATAGTACAGGGTGTAGTCATTATTGGACACCCCCACCCTCTCTGTGGTATGGTACGGCCCTCAGGTATATAAGCCCAAGTACTGGCTGATTTGCATGAGTCTGCTGAGATCTTTGCAAAAATGAGTTGTGGAGCTCAGCGAGTCGGGGGAACAAGTCCAGGCAGGGCGCCTACTAAGGAAGATCAAGCGATCCTTGACAAGGTAAGTGGTTGAGGTGTTTCGTCAGATTTGGCGACCCACCAGAATGTGTAATGGAAGTGATGCTTCGTCGCCGCCATCTTGCTACACTCCCACTCCTCCACAGTAAAGATACACTGAGAAGGGGGCAAGTGGACATCTTGTTACACCCACCAGAGTTTTGCATTTTACACTTTTTTTAACAGTAAACTCAGTTTATGAACTTAGACTTAGAACTCTGTGTAAATGTTTAGATGTTGAATTTTAAAACCAGAGAACTTTTATCTGATTAGCAAACCTATGAGATCAGCGGTTCTAAGTACTGTATTTCACTATATAAACTGAGTTTATTGTTAAAAATAAGTGTAAAATGTAAAAACTCAGGTGGGTATAAGATGTCCACTTGCCCCCTTCTCAGTGTAGCCTTGCTGTGGAGGGGTGCGGGGTGTAGCAAGATGGCGGTGATGAAACATCACTTCCGTTACACATTCTGATGGATTGCCTAATCTGATGACACAGAGGTAACCAATCCTAAAGGATTTGATCACACCCAGTATGTTGATCTGCACTGGGACGCTGAGAAAACCATTGTTCTCTGTGTGTCTTCCCACCATACAATTGTGTTGGGGTGTATTGCATGTCTGCAGTTTTATGCAATGCACAAAAATGTATTACAATGTGTGTCAGCATTGAGTCAAAGGGGTTGTAAAACCTCATGGTTTTTCACCTTAAAGCATTCTATGCAGGCCTGGTGCAAGGATTTTTGACACCCTAGGCAAAACTTCATTTTGCTGCACCTCTGGCTCCACCCCTTTTTCCCTGCCCATGTAA
This sequence comes from Lithobates pipiens, assembly GCF_037356315.1. NCBI lineage: Eukaryota > Metazoa > Chordata > Amphibia > Anura > Ranidae > Lithobates > Lithobates pipiens. Next base: position 23,146,053 of record NW_027507748.1, read on the forward strand.
ACCACACCTTTTTAATGAAGCACCTATCAAATGCAGCCTCACTAGTGCCCATCAAATGTAGCCTCGCCAGCGCCCATCAAATGCAGCCTCGCCACGGCCCATCAAATGCAGCCTCGCCAGGGCCCATCAAATGCAGCCTCGCCAGCGCCCATCAATGCAGCCTCGCCAGCGCCCATCAATGCAGCCTCGCCAGCGCCCATCAATGCAGCCTTGCCAGCACCCATCAAATGCAGCCTACCAGTGCCCATCAAATGCAGCCTCGCCAGCACCCATCAAATGCAGTCTCTCCAGCGTCCATCAGTGAATGTTTGCTTGCTTCCATCCATTCGGGAGTCAGGACGCAGACACTCCTCCACCGCCAATGCGCCTCTGACACTATGTGTGAATGGAGCAGTGGCTGCCCGCTGATGCCGAGACTTAGTTGCTTGCTGCAGAGAGACATATTGCTGTAAATGCCAGTGTGAGATCTAAGGCCATACAGTGCCTTAAAGAAAATGTCATACCCCTTGAAATTCTCCATATTTTGTCATGTTACAACCAAAAACATAAATGCATTTTATAATGGGATTTTATGTGATAGACCAATGATGGAAAACCTTGGCGCCCCAGATGTTTTGGAACTACATTTCCCAAGATGCTCATGCACTCTGCAGTGTAGTGGAGCATCATGGGAAATGTAGTTCCATAACATATGGGGTGCCAAGGTTCGCCATCACTGATAAAAGATAAATGGTTTTCCAATTTTTTTTACAAATAAATATGTGAAAAGTGTGTGGGGGGGCATTTGTATTCAGCCCCCTTTACTCGGATACCCCTAACTAAAATCTAGTGAAACCAATTGCCTTCAGAAGTCCTCTAATTAGTAAATAGAGTCCACCTACGTGTAATTTAAATCTCAGTATAAATACAGCTGTTCTGTGAAGTCCTCAGAGATTTGTAATTCCACATACACACGACAGGACTTTCCATCAGAAAAGGTGCGACGGAATACGATCGTGTGTGGGGGGCTTCATCTGAATTTTTTCTTCAAAAATTCAGACGGACCTAGAAACAGAACAGGTTTCAAATCTGTCCGACTGAATCAATTTCTATCGAGAAAACCATTTGTCTGTATGCTGGTCCGACCAAATACGACACAAGGGCAGCTATTGGCTACTGGCTATTGAACTTCCTTTTCTAGTCCCCTTGTACGTCATCACGCTCAAAACGAACGGACTTTGGTCCGTTCGGTCAGAAGTCCGTCGGAACCTTTTCTGCCGGATGTGTATGAGGCATTAGAGAACCTTAGTGAACAAACAACATCGTGAAGGCCAAGGAACACATCAGACAGGTCAGGGATAAAGTTGTGGAGAAGTTTAAAGCAGGGTTAGGTTATAAAAAAATTTTTAGAAGCTTAGAACATCTCACGGAGCTCTGTTCAATCCATCATCCGAAAATGGAAAAAGTATGGCACAACTGCAAACCTACAAAGACATGGCCGTCCTCCTAAACTGACCGGCCTGGCAAGGAGAGCATTCATCAGAGAAGAGCCAAGAGGTCCATGGTAACTCTGGAGGAGCTGCAGAGATCCACAGCTCAGGTGGGAGAATCTGCCCACAGGACAACTATTAGTCGTCTCTCCACAAATCTGTCCTTTATGGAAGAGTGACAAGAAGAAAGACATTGTTAAAAAAAAAGCCATAAGGGGTCCCATTTGCAGTTTGTGAGAAGCCATGTGGGGGACAAAGCAAACATGTGGAAGAAGGTGCTCTGGTCAGATGAGACCAAAATTGAACTTTTTGGCCTAATGCCATGGACACACGACCAGACTTTCCGGCAGCCTAGGTTATGACGGTCTTCCCGATGGACTTTCAGCGGGCTTCCAACGGACTTTCCTAATGAACGGACTTGGACACACACAATCACACCAAAGTCCGATGGATTTGAACGTGATGACTTACGACCGGACTAGAATAAGGAAGTTCATAGCCAGTAGCCAATAGCTGCCCTAGCGTTGGTTTTCGTCTGTCGGACTAGCATACAGACGAACTGATTTTTCGACCGGATTCGAGTCCGGCGGTAAAGATTTGAAAAGATTTGAAACCTGTTTTAAATCTAAAGTCCGTCTGATTTTTCGACAGCAAAGGTCCGATGAAGCCCACACATGGTTGAATTGGCTGATGGATTCATTCCGTCAGACCTTTGCTGTCAAAGTCCAGCCGTGTGTACACGGCATAAAAGTAAAACGATGTGTGTGGCGGAAAACTAACACTGCACATCACCCTGAACACATGTGAAACATGGTGGTGGCAGCATCATGTTGTGCGGATGCTTTTCTTCAGCAGGGACAGGGAAGCTGGTCAGAGTTGATGGGAAGATGGATGGAGCCAAATACAGGACAATCTTAGAAGAAAACCTGTTATGCCGCGTACACACGATCAGATTATCCGGCGGACCAGAGTCTGCCAGACAATCCGCCCATGTGTGGGCTCTGGTGGACTTTTTGTTCCCAAAAGTCCGGTGGATTTAGAAGTCTTGACTCAAAATTGTCCCCAGGACTGCCCGTCTGTGTGCTAGTCCGCCGGACTTCTGAAATGAACGGGCTTGCACACACACGGAGTGAAGTCCATTTTGAACGTGGCTCCAGGTAGACGGAACTAGCGAAGGAAGTCAATGTTGCCGCCTCCATTGTCAAGATTAACACCTCGCTAGCCCCCAAAGTCCATAGCAGACCCTTTATCTGAGCACGCAGCCCGGTCAGTCAGGAAAGGGGGTGGGGACGAGCGAGCGCCCCCCCCCCCTGCTGAGTCGTACCAGGCCACGTTCCCTCAACATGGGGGGGTGCACCCCCCCATCCCAAAGCACCTTGTCCCCATGTTGATGAGGACAAGGGCCTCTTCCAGACAACCCTGGCTGTGGGTCTGCGGGCGGGGGACTTATCAGAATCCGGGAGCCCCCTTTAATAATGATGTACCCCCTACCCATTCACCTGGGGGAAAAAAGTGTACATAAAAAAAACACAACACAGGTTTTTAAAGTTCTTTATTAGACAGCTCCGGGGGTCTTCTCGCCGGACTCCTCTGCTATCTTCTGCTCTTTTGCTAGCTCTTTTACTAGCCCTTCTTTCTCCTTCGTCACCGCCACCTGGGGGTCTTCTTCCGACTTCGGGGGTCTTGTCCCTCTCTTCGGTTCTTCTTGCCGGGCCTCCGCTTTCTTCTTCCAGCTCTTTAACTAGCGTTGGCCCGGTCTTCTGTTGCTGTTGCCGCCACCACCTTCTTCTGCTTCTTCTTCCTTCTTCTTTCTCTTCTTCCGATGTTGACACAACGCTCTCTCTGGCCGTAATGGCAGGGACGTGTTGTGCGGTGACTTATATAGGGATAAGGGGAGGGGTCACCGGGTGATGTCATATGGTGACCCCGCCCCTTATAATGTCACAGTCCCAGCATCCTCCAGAACCTGATAGTCTGATCATGTGTACGCGGCTTTAGAGTCTGAAAAAGACTTTGAGACTGGGGCTGAGGTTAACCTTCCAGCAGGACAACGACCCGAAACATACAGCCAGAGCTACAATGGAATGGTTTAGATCAAAGCATATTCATGTGTTAGAATGATCCAGTCACAGTCCAGACCTAAATCCCATTGAGAATCTGTGGAAAGACTAGAAAATTGCTGTTCACAGACGATCTCCATCCAATCTGAGCTATATGGCAAAGAATGGGCAAAAATGTCCCTCTCTAGATGTGCAAAGCTGGTAGAGACATCCCCAAAAACACTTGTAGCTTTAATTGCAGTGAAAGGCAGCTCTACAAAGTATTGACTCCGGGGGGCGCCATACAAATGTACCCCCCACAATTTTCACATATTTATTTGTAAAAAAAATGTTGAAAATCATTGTCCTTCCACTTCACAATGATGTGCCACTTTGTGTTGGTCTATCACATAAAATCCCAATAAAATACATTTAAGTTTTTGGTTGTAACATGAGAAAATGTGGAGAATTTCAAGAGGTATGAATACTTTTTCAAGGCTCTGTATCTAGCCACCCGGAGTGATAAGAACCTTCAGGCTGGTGGGACAGGGATGGATTATTAGACTCTGATCCTTGCAATATTTGGGATGATTCCTGCCTTGCTAGGTGGAGGTAAAGGGTGCTTTTGGCAGTCAGATCTCATTAAGATAAGGAGGTGGAAACTTTGCATATGGTGAGATAAAATTTCATGGGGAACGTTCCCTGGCTGTGGGAACAATTCTTCTCTGAAGGTTTCATCACCTGGAACAGGTTGTTACTTGCTGCTAATTATATAATTAAACTCTATTGACTAAAAACACCTAAGCACAATAAAATATAGTCACGGTATTATACTATATAGTCAAAAGTATCGGGACGCCTGCCTTTACATGAACTTTAATGGCACCCCAGTCTTAGTCCATAGGGTTCAACATTACATAGGGTTGCCGTCATCACTCTGTGAAGGCCAGTCAAGTTCCTCCACCCCCAAAACTCGCCCATCCATGTCTTTATGGACCTTGCTTTGTGCACTGGTCCAAATCATTTGGTGGAGTGGGGATTACGGTGTGGTGTTCTATCGGGTTGAGGTCAGGACTCTGTGTAGGTCAGTCAAGTTCCTCCCCCCAAAACTCGCTCAGCCATGTCTTTATGGACCTTGCTTTGTGCACTGGTGCGCAGTCATGGTGGAACAGGAAGGGGCCATCCCCAAACTGTTCCCACAAATTTTGGAGCATAAAATTGTCCAAAATGTCTTGGTATGCTGACGCCTTAAGAGTTCCCTTCACTGGAAATAAGGAGCCAAGCCCAACCCCTGACAAACAACCCCCACACCATAATCCCCCCTCCACTAAATGATTTGGACCAGTGCACAAAGTAAGGTCCATAAAGGCATTGATGAGCAAGTTTGGGGTGGAGGAACTTGACTGGCCTTCACAGAGTCCTGACCTCAACCCCACAACCCGACCCGAATTAGACCGGAGAATGCGAGTCAGGTCTTCTCCTCCAACATCAGCGCCTGACCTCACAAATGTGCATCTGGAAGAATAGTCAAGAATGGTTTAAGCCAAATTCTGACCCAACCATCGGAATGTCGGAGCTGAAACCAAGACTCCTCAGACCAGGCAACGTTTTTCCAATCCTCTATTGTCCAATTTTGGGGAGCTTGTGTGAATTGCAGCCTCAGTTTCCTGTTCTTGGCTGGCAGGAGTGGCACCCGGCCTGGTCTTCTGCTGCTGTAGCCCATATGCTTCAAGTTTGAATGTGTTGTGCGTTCAGAGGTGGTATGTCTCTTTTGAATGGTCTTAGTCTATAGAGTACCTGCAATGTTGAGACTTTTCAGGTTCCCCTGCATACACGGCTCCTCTCCTGAGGCTGCACTGTGCAGGACCTGCAGTGACTATGGCCCCTTTCACATAGGGCTGAGTGGAGCAAGCGGGTGACAGGTCCGTGCCCAGTGCGGGTCTATATACAGTATATCAGTCCTTCCAAACCTGATAAACCTTGTTTCCTTTCAGGTGAAAGATGCATTTGTGAAACAGTCCGGGACGAACCCCAGCACATTTAAGGCAGTCCTCGTCAGTACTCAGGTTGTTGCCGGCACAAATTACTTTTTCAAGGTAATGTTGGTTTTTATTCAACATTGTCACCATTCTGCACCGGAGGAGCTTACGCTCTAATGTCCCCACTACAGTTACACACTTATTATTATTATTATTATTATTATAAATGTTTTATAGCTCTGACATATATACCGCAGTTCTGTACAGAGAACACTGAGCCAGTCACATCAGTCTCTGCGCCAGAGGAGCTTACACTCTAATGTCTCCTCATATTTTTTTCATAAACTTTTTTACATCTGTCATGACCCAGGCGGGCGGGAATTTAGATCAGGGGGTCTCCAAACTTTCTAAACAAACAGCCAGTTTAATGTCCTTCAGACTTTAGTGGGCCGGACTGTGACCTGTGGAATTCGATAATACCCCAGTGTCAGTGGGAGTAAAAAAATGACATAGTGCCTGTAGTCAGTACAAGGAAGAATGGTGCTCCATCATTGCTGTCAGTGGGAGGAATAGTGCCCCATTATTGGTATCAGTGGGAGGAATAGTGCCCCATCATTGGTATCAGTGGGAGGAATAGTGCCCCATCATTGGTATCAGTGGGAGGAATAGTGCCCCATCATTGGTATCAGTGGGAGGAATAGTGCCCCATCATTGGTGTCAGTGGGAGGAATAGTGCCCCATCATTGGTGTCAGTGGGAGGAATAGGGCCCCATCATTGGTGTCAGTGGGAGGAATAGGGCTCCATCATTGGTGTCAATGGGAGGAATGGTGCCCCATAATTGGTGTCAGTGGGAGGAATAGTGCCCCATCATTGGTGTCAGTGGGAGGAATAGGGCTCCATCATTGGTGTCAATGGGAGGAATGGTGCCCCATCATTGGTATCAGTGGGCGGAATAGTGCCTAATCATTAGTATCAGTGGGAGGAATTGCTCCCCGTCATTGGTATCAGTAGAAGGAATAGTGCCCCATCATTTGGATCAGTGGAAAGTATGGTGCCCCATCATTGGTATCGGTGGGAGGAATAGTGCCCCATCATTGGTGTCAGTGAGAGGAATAGTGCCCCATCATTGGTGTCAGTGGGAAGAATGGTGCCACATCATTGGTGTCAGTGGGAGGAATAGTGCCCCATCATTGGTGTCAGTGGAAAGTATGGTGCCCCATCATTGGTATCAGTGGGAGGAGTGGTGCCCCATCATTGGTGTCAGTGGGAAGAATGGTGCCACATCATTGGTATCAGTGGGAGGAATAGTGCCCCATCACTGGTGTCAGTGGGAAGAATGGTGCCACATCATTGGTGTCAGTGGGAGGAATAGTGCCCCATCATTGGTGTCAATGGAAAGTATGGTGCCCCATCATTGGTATCAGTGGGAGGAATAGTGCCCCATCATTGGTGTCAGTGGGAAGAATGGTGCCACATCATTGGTGTCAGTGGGAGGAATAGTGCCCCATCATTGGTGTCAGTGGAAAGTATGGTGCCCCATCATTGGTATCAGTGGGAGGAATAGTGCCCCATCATTGGTGTCAGTGGGAAGAATGGTGCCCCATCATTGGTGTCAGTGGGAAGAATGGTGCCACATCATTGGTGTCAGTGGGAGGAATAGTGCCCCATCACTGGTGTCAGTGGGAAGAATGGTGCCACATCATTGGTGTCAGTGGGAGGAATAGTGCCCCATCATTGGTGTCAGTGGAAAGTATGGTGCCTCATCATTGGTATCAGTGGGAGGAATAGTGCCCCATCATTGGTGTCAGTGGGAAGAATGGTGCCACATCATTGGTGTCAGTGGGAGGAATAGTGCCCCATCATTGGTGTCAGTGGGAAGAATGGTGCCACATCATTGGTGTCAGTGGGAGGAATAGCACCCCAACAGTCAAACACTATCATTATCCATGGTGCTGTACAGACAACATTTCACCAGTTGCGTCAAATCCTTGTCCCGGAGGAGCTTACACTCCAGAGTATCTCACAACGGTTTTTGCTGATAGGGCGCTTAATATGATGACCAATAAAATACAATGACTTATAATATCAGTGAAAATACAAAATGTAAGGTGTAATTGTTTCTAATGAACGTGTTTTATTTTATTTTTTTCTGATCTTCTCAGGTTCAGACCGGAGCAAACACTTATAGCCACGTTAAAGTCTTCGTACCTCTGCCTCAAAAAAACGAGGGACCGTCTTTGACGGCACTGCAGATGAATAAGACGAAGGACGATAAACTGTTTTACTTCTAAGATGGAGATGATGACGACGATGAATTATATCCCGGATGACTCTTCTGTATCAAATTGCCCTGTAATCCTCTTCAACTCTCCTTTTGGCAATTCCTTCGATCCCTTCCCCTCATTCCCATGGTGTCCTGGCACCTCAGAGCTACGAAAGGCAAATTTACTTCTGCTATGTCTTCATTTCAAGTAAAGTTCCCTGTTATCTGTATGTGGGGCTGGATTTACTATCAGAAAAGGCAGGCTTGAGCCTACAGGTTTTGTTACTTTAAATAGGTCGTCCGGGTAAGCCGGTCCAAACAAACGATTTCCATTTGAAATTGATACCGCTCGAATGCCCCAATCTGTTATCCCAGGCTGACTGGGCAGAGTGTTTGCAGGTGCTGGTTGGGTTGAATACTGGCTCATCTGACACATTGAGGACTACAACAAAATGGCGCCCGTCCACACACTGTCTCAGCATATGGTGAGCTCCTCTTAGTAAAAAAAATGGCTCTGCCTTGGCTACTTATGAGAGAACCCCCTCTAACATGTATTACCCAGTAGGCGCCTAAGTGTAGAGGTCATTACTAAGAAATGTGGCTGCTTTCAGCACCGTAAGAACTTTGTATTCATTGGCTACATAGATTGTACAGCACTGTGGTAAGGGGACTTCTTGTCCCACATATGGAACAAAATATAGAGCCACTCAGCCATTCACAGCCTTGTATTTTTATGGCTGAGATGGAGACCTGTGACATCCTCCATCCATCATTCTACCTCAGCCAATCAGAGGAAGCCTTCTATTATAATCTCCCTGTGAATGGCTGAGCAGTGCTCTATTTTGCTCCAGATATGGGACAAGAAGTCCCCCTTACCAACATATAATGTACATAGCTGATGCATACAAAATTTATACAGCAACGGCAGCCTCTATTATTAGGCCCCTACTGGACGAAACATGTTAGAGGCGGTTCTCCCATAAGTAGGAAACCAAGTTCAAGCCATGTTTTTACTAAGAGGAGATCACTATATGCTGAGTCAGTGTGTGGATAGGCACCATTTTTTGCAGTTCTTGATGTGTCTACTGGGAAAAAAAACATGTTAGAGGGAGTTTTCCCATAGGTAGGAGACCAAGCTGAAGCCATTTTTTTCGAAGAGGAGATCACTTCATGCCGAGTCAGTGTGTCGAAGGGCACCGTTTTTTTGTAGTTCTTGATGTGTCTACTGGAAAAACATGTTAGAGGGTGTTTTCCCATAGGTAGGAGACCAAGGTCAAGCCATTTTGTACTAAGAGGAGATCACTTTTTGCCGAGTCAGTGTGTGGACAGGCACCAATTTTTGTAGTTCTTGATGTGTCTACTGGAAAAAAAATATGTTAGGAGGGGGATTTCCCATAGGTAGGGGACCAAGGACAAGCCATTTTTTTTACTAAGAAGATATCACTTTATGCTAAAGGAATGTGTGTGGAAGGGCGCCGTTTTTTTTTGTAGTTCTTGATGTGTCTACTGGAAAAACATGTTAGCCCTTCTACACACGGTCGGAGATTCCGACGGAATGTGTCCTATTGGACCGTTTTGTCAGATAATCCGACTGTGTGTGGTCTTCATCGGACTGTTTCCATCTGAGTATCCGATGGACCAAGTTTTCCAACTTGTCGGTAAAATTTTCCGACAACATGATCCGATCGGACATACTCTGATCATGTGTAGAGAATTCCGATCGGACAAAGTGCCACGCATGCTCAGATCAAATTCCTAGACCAAAGCTATTGGCTACTAGCCTGAACGTAGTCCTGTCGTAATGAAATAACGTCATCACGTTCTGAACCATTGGATTTTCCGACAACTTTGTCCGACCGTGTGTATGCAACAGTTTCGGACAAAATCCGACGGATTTGGTTGTTGGAATGTCCGACCGTGTGTACAAGGGCTTAGAGGGTGTTTTTCCATAGGTAGGAGACCAAGCTCAAGCCATTTTTTTACTAAGAGGAAATCACTTCATGACAAGTCATTGTGTGGACAGGAACCATTTTTTGTAGATCTTGAGGAGTTTACTGGAAAAAAAAAACATGTAAGAGGGGGGGTTTCCCATAGGTAGGAGACCAAGGTCAAGCCATTTTTTTCTAAGAGGGGATCACTTTATGCCAAGTCACTGTATGGAAGTGTGCTGTTTTTTTTTGTAGTTCTTGATGTGTCTACTGGAAAAATATGTTGGAGGGTGTTTTCCCATAGGTAGGAGACCAAGCTCAAGCCATTTTTTACTAAGAGAAGATCACTTTATGCCGAGTCAGTGTATGGAAGGGCGCTGTTTTTTTTTGTAGTTCTTGATGTGGCTACTGGAAAAAAAAACATGTAAGAGGGGGGTTTCCCATAGGTAGGAGACCAAGGTCAAGCCATTGTTTTACTAAGAGGAGATCACTTTATGCCGAGTCGGTGTGTGGAAGGGCACCATTTTTTGTAGTTCTTGATGAGTCTACTGGAAAAATATGTTGGAGGGCATTTTCCCATAGATAGGAGACCCATCTCAAGCCATTTTTTTTTTTTTTTTTACTAAGAGGTGATCACTTTATGCCAAAGGAATGTGTGTGGACAGGTGCCATTTTTTTGTAGTCCTTGATGTGTCTGATGAGCCAGTATTCAACCCAACCAGCGCCTGCAAACACTATGGCCAATCAGCTGGGATAACACATATTGAGCGTTATTAATGTCAAATGGAAGTCGTTTATTTGGGCCAGCTTAGTACCATACTGATGCCGGAAATATTTCTATTTTCCATATATTTATACAGCGGCAGCATTTCTTTTGGAAATAGTGTTTTGGGCCAGCTTGGCCCAAATGAGCTATTCAAAATAAAGTAAGGTTATACATTCAAAACTGAGGTTTTATGCCACCAACATTATTCCTGTGTCCATGCAGACCTGAAACACATACAGCCCTAAATGGGAGTACCACTTGGTACAGCGTTCAGCAACTGCATATTTCAGCCTATTGACAGGTTACTGGGATCTGGGCTACATGCTGCACCTGTGCATCCTGGGTGCCCAAAAACACTCATATGTGATGCACATGGGCCTGAGCGCTAGTGTGCATATGAACTAAATGAGGCTGGATCTGCTTTTACAGTCTACTGTTGAAATGCCCCCCCCCCCCCCCTTCCTATCCAGCCTGACTCTAAACTTGAACACTTTTTTCCCGTACACACGGTCGGGTTTTCCGATAGAAAATGTTCGATGGGAGCTTTGTATCGGAAATTTCGACCATGTGTAGGATCCATCGGGCATTTTCTAATCGGAATTTTCGATACACAGAATTTTGAGATCTGGATCTCAAATTTTCCGACAACAAAATCCATTGTCGGAAATTCCGATCGTGTGCACACAATTCCGACGCACAAAGTTCCACGCATGCTCGGAATCAAGGAGAGGAGCCGCACTGGCTACCGAACTTCATTTTTCTGGGCTCGTCATACGTGTTGTACATCACCGCGTTCTTGACGTTCGTAATTTCCAACCAACTTTGCGTGACCGTGTGTATGCAAGACAAGTTTGAGCCAACATCCGTCTGAAAAAAATCCCACGGATTTTGTTGTCGGAATGTCCGATCGTGTGTAGGGGGTATAACAGTATATATTTCATTGATAACGTACCAATTTGAAAAATCCTGTTCAGTTATATATCTTGTTCACTGTGTAACTAAAAATGCAATAAAACATATTTTGGGGGGGAAAAAAAAAAATGGGAGTCTGTTGCATATACTGGTACAGCCACATTGGCGCATCAAGGTACCGCTGAAATGTGTAGTACCCAACCCTAAGCTATCTGAACTCCCAACTTTATCCTGGTTCTTCCTCCGCCTTACATATTTGAGAAAATGATTATTTTTCCAAAATTACTGCTTTTCTTGTTAAGCCCCCCCACCCCCACTACCTCCTGGGAAGTCCATGGAGCCCACTACAATGATGTGACATTTCCATGCATGTGCCTCGGGTCTTTATCAAATGCTGGAAGAAAACAAAAGGAACAGCGCAACCACATAGGGAAGCATTAAAAAATAAATGACAATTTATTGAAAAATAGAAATGCACTCAAAAAAGTATGCATGTGTAGGGCATAAAGGTGACTTGGGAGCCAGAAATGTCCAAAGTGTGGCCTGAGAACCACCAGCCTCGGCCACCGGCTGGGAATGGACTGTTCTGAAGATGGAGGAAGCCGTTGTCAATGCAACTGCAATCGGTGTTCAACCCGGGACTGGAATCCACAATGTCACTGTAGACACAGGGTACGTTTCGAAGCCGGTCAGCTTCTTCATTAACATATCTTGCATCTACAGACAAAAACACAAAAGAGAGCACAAAGCCGCCCTAGTGTAACTCTGATTTAATATGGTAAAATTAAAAACGCTACAATGGTCAAACTCACATTGTGTGAAGGTAGGTACAGCGTAAGGATTCCACTGTGGTCACACTCCAATAACCACCTCAAGATCCCGACAGGGGAGGGGGGAGCCATTGGCGTTCAGCTTAGCTGCCCGGATCCTGGCAGCACATTCAAGGCTATCCACCACCACGAGGCTATCCATCACCACGCAGATCCTAATGCACATGCGTCAGGTCTAGCCGGCGCTGCTCTCCAAGGACACATGAACCTGCATAAGCAGGATAGGGAGGGGGAAGATAGTGTAGATGTCACACAGTTGTCATAGCAACTGTGTTTGCGTGTCCTCGGAGAGCAGCGCCGGCTGGACCAGGCACATGTACATTAGGATCTGCAGGTCGAGCGTGGTGGTGGATAGCCTCGGATGTGCTGCCAGGATCCGGGTAGCTAGGTTGAACGTCCACGGCTCCCCCTCCCTTGTCGGGATCTTGAGGTTATAGGAGTGCGACCACAGTGGAATTCTTACGGAGGAATAGTTGAGTTGAGTTGGATCTTGATATAGCACGGTCATTTATCTCAACGCGCTTACAAACACATACAAATACACATACCAGGGCCAATTTATAGACAGGATCTGATTAACCTACCAACATGTCTTTGGAGCGTGGGAGGAAACTGGAGTTCCCGGAGGAAACCCTCGCAGGCACAGGGAGAACATACAAACTCCAGGCAGATGGAGTCATGGTTGGGATTTGAAAAAGTGACCCCATTGCTGCTAGGTGAGAGTGCTAACCACTACATGACTGTGCTGCCCAAAAGTGCCCCATCATTGGTATTAGCGGGAGGAATAGTGCCCCATCATTGGTTTCAGTGAGAGGAATAGTGCCCCATCATTGGTATCAGTGAGAGGAATAGTGCCCCACCATTGGTATCAGTGGGAGGAATAGTGCCCCATTATTGGTGTCAGTGGGAGGAATAGTGCCCCATCATTGGTATCAATGGGAGGAATAGTGCTCCATCATTGGTATCGGTGGGAGGAATAGATCCCCATCAGTGGGAGGAATAGTGCTCCATCATTGGTATCAGTGGGAGGAAGAGTGCCCCATCATTGGTATCAGTGGGAGGAAGAGTGCCCCATCATTGGTATCAGTGGGAGGAATAGATCCCCATCAGTGGGAGGAGTAGTGCTCCATCATTGGTATCAGTGGGAGGAATAGTGCTCCATCATTGGTATCAGTGGGAGGAATAGTGCCCCATCATTGGTATCAGTGGGAAGAATAGTGCTCCATCATTGGTATCAGTGGGAGGAATAGTGCCCCATCATTGGTGTCAGTGGGAGGAATAGTGCTCCATCGTTGGTATCAGTGGGAGGAATAGTGCTCCATCATTGGTATCAGTGGGAGGAATAGTGCTCCATCATTGGTATCAGTGAGAGGAATAGTGCCCCATCATTGGTATCAGTGGGAGGAATAGTGCCCCATTATTGGTGTCAGTGGGAGGAATAGTGCTCCATCATTGGTATCAGTGGGAGGAATAGTGCCCCATCATTGGTGTCAGTGGGAGGAATAGTGCTCCATCGTTGGTATCAGTGGGAGGAATAGATCCCCATCATTGGTATCAATGGGAGGAATAGTGCTCCATCATTGGTATCAATGGGAGGAATAGTGCCCCATCATTGGTATCAGTGGGAGGAATAGATCCCCATCATTGGTATCAATGGGAGGAATAGTGCCCCATCATTGGTATCAATGGGAGGAATAGTGCCCCATCATTGGTATCAATGGGAGGAATAGTGCTCCATCATTGGTATCAATGGGAGGAATAGTGCCCCATCGTTGGTATCAGTGGGAGGAATACTGCTCCATCGTTGGTATCAGTGGGAGGAATAGTGCTCCATCATTGGTATCAGTGGGAGGAATAGTGCTCCATCATTGGTATCAGTGGGAGGAATAGTGCCCCATCATTGGTTTCAGTGAGAGGAATAGTGCCCCATCATTGGTATCAGTGGGAGGAATAGTGCTCCATCATTGGTATCAGTGGGAGGAATAGTGCTCCATCATTGGTATCAGTGGGAGGAATAGTGCCTCATCATTGGTGTCAGTGGGAGAAATAGTGCTCCATCATTGGTGTCAGTGGGGGGAATAGTGCCCCATCATTGGTATCAGTGGGAGGAATAGTGCTCCATCATTGGTATCAGTGGGAGGAATAGTGCCCCATCATTGGTTTCAGTGAGAGGAATAGTGCCCCATCATTGGTATCAGTGAGAGGAATAGTGCCCCATCATTGGTATCAGTGGGAGGAATAGTGCCCCATCATTGGTATCAGTGGGAGGAATAGTACCCCATCATTGGTATCAATGGGAGGAATAGTGCTCCATCATTGGTATCAGTGGGAGGAATAGTGCTCCATCATTGGTATCAGTGGGAGGAATAGATCCCCATCATTGGTATCAGTGGGAGGAATAGTGCTCCATCATTGGTATCAGTGGGAGGAATAGTGCCTCATCATTGGTGTCAGTGGGAGGAATAGTGCTCCATCATTGGTGTCAGTGGGGGGAATAGTGCCCCATCATTGGTGTCAGTGGGAGGAATAGTGCTCCATCATTGGTGTCAGTGGGGGGAATAGTGCCTCATCATTGGTGTCAGTGGGAGGAATAGTGCTCCATCATTGGTGTCAGTGGGGGGAATAGTGCCTCATCATTGGTGTCAGTTGGAGGAATAGTGCCCCATCATTGGTGTCAGTTGGAGGAATAGTGCCCCATCATTGGTGTCAGTGGGAGGAATAGTGCCCCACCCATCATTGAGCACAGGTGTGTCAGGTGGAAGGTGTCTGCAGCTCTTCCAGGTGATCGGTGTGAGAGGGGAGTGGTGAGGAAATCTCTCCCAGCTCTCCTGGCCCCTTTCTGGGGAAGCCATGGAGGCCAGCAGGGCCTCTCCTGCTGGAGGTTCTCAGCCTCCTCCTGGGCCGTCGGGTGACATGCCTTCTGGTGGACAAGCAGATCTCTCTGCCCCTGGAGAGGACGAAGGCTCGCAAGCCATTCGGGAGCGAGTGGTGGCCGGGATAAAGGTCCTGAATAGGGAGAGGGATAAGCTGTACAAGCTGCGTGCGGAGCTGAAGCGCCTGAGAAGGCAGCGTGAGGGCTTACACAGCCAGAAGCGAGGATCCATGGATCCGGAGATCCAATTGGCCAAAGTCCATGTGGAACATCAGGAGACCATCGTGGCCATGATGGAAGGCAGAGATGGTCCCTTCAAGGAAAAGTTTGGAAACGACAGGAGGTTTGGAAGGGTGACAAAGATGGAGGCGGAGGAGGAGACCCCCAATTCCGCCCCCCTGCCCCCCCAGGGAGAGGTAAGCAGCCCCATGCCTTCCCAGGACTCAGGAGGCATGCTGAGGGCCATCCAGGTAATGGAGTCTCCTATGCGGGGGGATCGGTTGGTATTCAATGAGGAGGACATTACAGATGATGTACCTGATAATGTAAAGCCAGTGAAGCCCCATGTTGTGGACAAGACTGTGTTTGTGTCTTTTACTGATAATAACAATGTGCCTGATAACAGTCAGACTGCTAATCCTGTGTGCAGCCCTGTTGTGCCGGATGATGATGCTACAATGCAGCAAAACTTACATTTTAAAAGTGTAATTTCTGTGGATGAACTACAGGTGGCAGCAGAGCCAATTAACCCTTCTTTAGCAGAGTCCAAAGCTGTTTGCCCCACTGCTGCTGCAGCGCAGCATCAGGAGACAGCTGGTACTGCAGCAGAAACTATGACCATTCCTGATGGTAAAATTTCTGTGACTGATAACAATCACCCCAGCACCAGTGTGATGGACAATCGTCTGGCTGCGGATTCTGCTAATCCAGTTCAGACAGTTGATAATGCTAATAATTTAAAGACCATTGTGACTTCAGTGTGGAGCCTTGGCCCTAATAAACCCACGTTTGCTCAGGTGGTACGCTCAGCTCCTGGTAGCTCCGCTCCCAAGCGGGGTTTTCCCCTACAGGCTACCACTTTGGGCACCCCAGGATCTGGTCTTAGGTCTCTGGCTTCTGCTAGGGGTGCCAGATGTAATGTTGTGATTCTAAAATGGGAAGGTGGTGCAGTCCCTCCAGCACGGCGTGCGGTGGTGGATCTCATTTTAGAAATGGGTTTTGGGGCAAATGATCTGTATGCCTTTATACATGTAGCGGGGACGAGGGATTATACGGTTAGTTTCACCAGGCCAGAGGGTCTTGACCTGTTCTGGAAGCGATATGAGGCTCGGTGCAGGTCAAGACCTGAATGGGAAGGTCTGGCCCCAGTTGCAATATCTCAGAGGTCAACTGTTAAAAAAATCACCATCATTCTGACCAATGAGAGCGTCCCCGCTCGGGATTTAGAGGTTTGGTTGCGGAACTATGGGGAGGTTTTGATTAAGCCCAGCAAAATCCTTGATGAGCGTAACATCTGGACTGGGGGTTGGTCAGTAACAGTCAGGTTGGCCAGGGATGGGAATGTTGTCTGTCACCTGCCCTCCTCAGCTTTTATAGGGAGGGATAGGATGACTATTTTCTACCCTGGTCAGCCGAAGCTGTGTCACCGCTGTGGAGAAAAGGGGCATTTGAGCTCCTCCTGTTCAGCCTTGATATGTTCAGTGTGTTGGGGTCAGGGTCACATGGCCAAGGACTGCACCGATATGATCAGGTGCAACCTGTGCCTGCGCCTTGGCCATCCCTACAGCAAATGTCCTGAAGCCTGGCACAATATGGAGAAGGAGGTAATGGATGACTTGTCAAGGCTGGACAGGATGGAGGGTGAGGCCCCTGGTGTACCATCCTCCTCTGTGGTGACTGACTCCCCTGGTCATGCTCAGGATCCCTCTCCAGTTCCTGTGGCCACCCGTCCTGTGTCTGTAAGTATTCCTTCTGTATCTGTCTTTGTGTCCCCCCAGCCTACTGTATCCTCTCCTCTTGTGTCAGAACCTTCCAAGTCTGTGCCCCCCGTGTCAGTTACCCCCCCTCTAAGTCTGTCTCAAAGGGAACACCACCCCCACCAGGAGTGGTAGCAGGTACTAAAAAGGTCGCTTCTTCCTCTATAAAGGAGTCTTCTGTGAAGACTCCAAAGAAAAAAAAAACAAGAGATGATGGCATCTCTGAAGCTGACCTGCAGTACCTGGAGGAGAGAAGGAAGGTTGGGAAGCGGAAGCAGGTGGTGAGGACGGAACGGGCTCCAGTGCCTGTCTCCAACCATCGTAGGTCCTCTGAATGGTATATTTCTTCATCTAGAGCTTCTTCTGAATGAAGTTCCGATTCTGAAATGGAGTTTGAGGGTGCCTCAAGAAAGGGAGAGGCTTCTGGTGATGAGCAGCAGCGGGGAGCTAAGAAGCAATCCACCCAATAACCCAGATGGCGGTTCCCCCTCCGTTAAAAGCGGTGACAATAAATGTTGCCAGCATTAAGTCAGTAAGAGCTCGTTCCATGGCCTTCTTTTTGTTCAGCCAATTAGATGCTGAAATTTTATTTTTGCAAGAGATTAGGCTCACCTCCTTGGCAGATATTCATATGGCCAAGAGAGAGTGGAGGTATGGTCCATCTTACTGGTCTCTTGCGGCCGAGCCTTACGGTGGTGTGGCGGTGTTGTTTAAAACCGGTATGGTAAATGTCCGGTGGGTTATTGAGGTGGAGATTGGGAGATGTATGGTCTTAGGCGTCCTTGTGGGGGGGCAGGACCTGCGCCTAATTAATGTTTATGGGCCGCACGCAAAGTGGGACAGGATATGACTTTTTACAAGGATCAAGCCATTTCTTTTTACATTCCGGCAAGTGGTCTTTGGAGGTGACTTTAATACAGTAACTAGGCCCAAGGACAGGAAGGACTTCAAGGACAGGCTGGGATATGATAGCATTTTTTTAAATAGTATGGTTAGGGATGCTGGTCTTGTGGATGTGCACATTAAGCACCTCCCGGATGACACCGGGTTCACCTTTCATCGAGGTAGTAGTCAGAGTAGGATAGATAGGTTTTTTTTTTTGGAGGAGACCTCTGCTTTCTCACCCCCAGTGGTGCAGGCAGTAGAGTTCTCTGATCACTATATGCTATCTGTGGTCCTGAATGCTTCAGACGCCCCTCAGAGGGGCAAGGGCATCTGGAGATTGAATTCGACTCTCCTCAAGGAAGAACATGTTAGACAATCCTTTGAGGAATTCTTTCAGGCTCAGGTGACCATCCTGGACTTTTGTAGCAGCAAGGCTGAGTGGTGGGAGCTGACCAAAAAGAGGATCGCTGGATTCTTCAGGGGCCTAGCCAATAGAAAGCAGTTTAATAAATACATGACCTACCAACGTTTACGGAGGAAGCTGGATATTCTTGTCTCGAGAGGAGGAGATCCTGGGGCAATCTCCGAAGTGAAACTCCTCCTCAGGAAGTGTCAATATGACCGGCATGCCTCTTTGGTTCTGGAGAGGGACTATGGCAAGTACCACTCGCCTGACCCTTACCAGAACTGCAAACAAGGTGTAGCTGTTAAAACAGTTGTAAGGACAGTACAGGTTCCTTGACAAAGTCCAGGTCAGGGATCCTGGAGGTCGTGAGGTTTTTTTATGCTGACCTTCTTGGGAGGAAAGAGCTCGACCGTGACAAGATGGACAGCTTTTTGGACTCTATTCCAGGTCTAAATGGTGGAGATGTTCCATTGATGAATTTGACAGAGGAGATCACAGTTGAAGAGGTGATGAGGGCAATTGATCAGCTTGCCATCAAAAAGTCACCTTGACCGGATGGCTTGACGGCTGAGTTTTACAAAGCCTTTAAGTCTATTCTGGCCCCACACTTGGTAGAGGTTTTTAACAGTTGCCTTGCTGAGGGGGTGCTTTCCCCTTCCATGAGGCACTCGGCTGTGATTCTTCTTTCAAAGGGTAAAGATCCTTCGATGATTGAGAATTGGCGCCCTATCAGCCTTCTTAATGTCGATAGAAAGATACTGGCAAAGATTCTTTTCTGGCACCTATCGTCAGTAGCAGAGTCTTTGCTTTCTCGCCATCAGCACTGTTCGGTCCAGGGTAGAAGCACCTTCACAGCGGTTTTAGCTGTCCGGGAGGCCTTGGAGCAGTGCAGGGCTGCAGGCTGGGGAAAGTATTTGCTGATGTTGGATCAGGCAAAGGCTTTTGATCGTGTTAACCATGAGTATCTGTGGTTGCTCCTTAGTAAGTACGGTCTGCCGGGTGGTTTTATCGATTGGTTAAAGGTCTTGTATAAGGGGGCAGAAAGCTTTCCTCTTGTTAATGGTTGGGTTGGGCAGTCCTTTGAGGTTGGCTCCGGGGTGCGCCAGGGTTGTCCTCTGAGTCCCCTGCTCTATGTGTTTGCAATCGACCCCTTCATCAGGAGGCTAGAGAGCGGCATGTTGTGTGGGGTGCCAGTGGGGCTCCTGGGTCAGCCACCTTTGAGGGTTGTTGCCTATGCGGACGATGTGTCGGTGATTATCACTGGGGCAGATGAAGCAGAGGAGGTGGTCTCTCTGACATCACGTTATTCTAAAGCATCAGGCTCCAAGATCAATCAGGAAAAGAGTGAAGTTTTTTGGATGGGAAAGGAAGGTGAGGGGTTTGATCTCCCGGTCACCTTTCCAGTGCCCCAGGAAAGAATTAAGATTCTAGGCATTGAATTTGGACCCGGCGATTATGGCCTCAAAAACTGGGAAGGCAGACTGGAAATTGCCAATACTAAGGTGGTCAACTGGAAGAGATGGAAGTTATCTCTCAGGGAAAGGGTTGATCTGATTAAGACTTACCTGATTCCGATCTTCTTGTATGTCAGCTTTGTCTGCATCTTGCCAGTTTCTCTCTATTCTAGGGTCAGTAGTGTGTTCTTCCAGATGCGGTGGGGGAACAGACTGAACCCCATCAAGAGGAATGTCACCTATCTATCCAGGAGGGAGGGTGGCTTAGGTATGGTCAACCCAGTTCTTTTCTTTTCACTGCTATTTCTCAAATTTAACATTGGTAATATGCTTGCAGTGGAACCTCCTGTATGGGTTGGCATATTTAGATCTTGGTTTAGGCCTTTTCTGGGACTTTGGGAAGAAGGTGGCCAAGTGAAGAATCTCAGGGGTCATCGTGATCAGCTACCAGCCTATGTCGCTCCGTACCTGAAGTTACTGCGGCAGTGGCGATTGTCGGCTGAAGATCTCAGATTGGTTCCGAGGAAAGTCCTTATGAGTCGAGTCTTGAGCGAAGTCTTTCATGACCCACTGGCCTTAAGGGATTGCCCAGGCCCAGTTTTGAGGGTAGGGTTAAGATTGATTAATTTGGACAGAGTACCCCCTAAATTTAGGGATCTTGGCTGGTTGTGCTTCCATGGGAGGCTCTATGTTCGGGGCAATTTGAAATTCCGCAGTGGGGTGGATCGTAGCTGTCCTCGGGAGGAGTGTGCAGGTGAGGAGGAGACTATGGACCATTTTCTGCTTCATTGCCCCTTTTAACATAGAGGTGTACAAACAGGTGGGACGGGCCCTCGGTGTTCCTTTCCTCTCCAGGCTGGGTTATGCTGAGTGGGCGTACGGAGCATTCAATACTGGTGGGGTTTTTTGTTTGGATACACTTTTTCTAGTTTGCCTAGTAGTCCGTTATTTCACCTGGAACGCACGGTGTCAGGTCAGCACTCGGCATAAAATCCTTCCTGTTGAGGTGGTGGTGTATGACATTCTGCATGAGGTGGAGAAGACTCGGGTGCTTGAGAGAGACAAGCGGAGTCGGGGGGGCTTGGTTGAAGGCGTGGAGGGGTTTCAAGCCTCCCTGACTGCCAGGAGTCTCTTTCCCGGGTGTGGCTGTCTGTCTCTTATCACCCGAGATTTTATAACTTATCATTCATTTTTGATAAATCGCTGTGTACATAGGTGATGGGTTGTGCCTCTTAGGCCCTCTCTGCTGCTTTATGTAAATAGTTTTCTAAACATGTTTTGCTAATGGACTATGTATATATTGTATATATTCTGAACGTTGATGTGTATTCCTTTGTTTTCTGTTGACGTTTTATAATATGGTTTTGTTTTTTACTTTTGTATAAAATTGGTCGCTTGATTTTTTTTTTTTTAATAAAAGATCAATAGTGTCCCATCATTGGTGTCAGTGGGAGGAATAGTGCCCCATCATTGGTGTCAGTGGGAGGAATAGTGCCCCATCATTGGTGTCAGTGGGAGGAATAGTGCCCCATCATTGGTGTCAGTGGGAGGAATAGTGCCCCATCATTGGTGTCAGTGGGAGGAATAGTGCCCCATCATTGGTGTCAGTGGGAGGAATAGTGCCCCATCTATGGTGTCAATGAGATTAATATTTCTCCATCTTTGGTGTGAGGAATGATGCCCTAACTTCCCCATAAAGGCAAGCAAAGGGCCATAACCGGCCCATGGGCCACAGATTGGAGACCACTGGGCTAGGGAGTGATATGTTGTCTTTTCATTGCTTTTAACCCTAAAAAGGAAAGACCACCATACGTGGTTTTAGGGTGGTAGTGGTGAAGTCTGAGTCACCTGAATGAGTAAAGTTTGGTGGTGATAGCGCTATGAATGTGACAGGGGGTTTCATTTGTACTGCCCCATTTGTACAGCTCTGATCACCTGTTTGGTCCAGGGATACACAGGCTGCTCTTATCATTCTACTGACTGGTTTTATCAGCACAGACTTTGTTGCAGCAATCACAAGATTTGTTTGGCATAATTTCCATACTCTGGTATCGGTTTTCTCCTGAGAATGGCCCATCACCTGCAGGGTGTGATCTTTATTGGACACCCCCGCCCTCTCTGTGGAATGGTACTATATAAGCCCAGGTTGCTACCTGAGAGGTATCAGTCTGTTGAGAACTTTGCAAACATGAGTGCAAGTGTAGTAGTTGGGGCACCAAGTGAGCCCAGAGACCCTACTGAAGAGGATCAAGCCATCCTTGATGCGGTAAGTGGTTGGGGATCCAATCTGAAGGGCTTGTTAGCACCGGGTGTGATGATCTGCATTGGGATCCTGAGATAACAATTAATCTGTGTGTGTCCTGTGCTCTCCATACAGGTGTGTTGTAGTAAATGTATTACAATGTGTCAGTATGGAGATGAATTATTTTTTTAATTGTAAATTCTGCAATGCATAGTAACAATGTACGCCAGTGTGCATCATAATGAGTGTTGGTATGAATGGACCCCAATTAAGGCACTAGAATGTATTTATATTAGCTAGAAATTGTAGGGGGGGTGGTTGTGGGGTGTGGTGGTGTTTTTTTTTTTTTTTTTTGGGACATCTCCAAAAGCTGGTCACACAGCTTACAATCTAAAGGGGGGGGGTTGTTTAACCACCCACCCCAAAAAATAAATAAAACTCGCACTAATGGGTGGTGTCCATCCTGTACAGAGAGCTTGTGGCTGAAGCTGTGTAGGCAGCCTATGTCCTGTTATTAGGATGCAGAGGCTGAGTAAACACCGCTGCATGTTCCTATTGTGTGTGTGTGTGTGTGTGTGTGTGTGTGTGTGTGTGTGCGTCTGTCTGGCTGGCTGGCCCCTGGACACATTTGTGCATTCAGGACCGTACTCCACACCTGTTGACTTGGGACTTGTGGCTGTGTTCATATAGAGCAGTGATGGTGAACCTTGGTACCCCAGATGTTTTGGAACTACGTTTCCCCATGATGTGACACTACACTGCAGAGTGCATGAGCATCATGGGAATTGTAGTTCCAAAACATCTGGGGCGCCAAGGCTTGCCATAGAGTAATGGGTATACCCGGCTGCATGAACCAACCACTCATCCACATGGCCAGATTACTTGTGTAATTGAGCCCTAAAATGTTCTAGTGAGTGGAAATTTCTATTCCACCAGAAGATCATTTTGCGAGGTCAGGTACTAGTATTGGATGAGAAGACCTGCCTTATAGTTCTTTCCAATTCATCTCAAAGGTGATCAGTAGGGTTGGGGTCAAGCCTCTATGGAGGACACTTTGATTTCCTCAACCCATGTCTCTATGGATGGTGATCAGTAGGGTTGAGGTCAAGTCTCTGAACAAACCACTCAAGTTCCTCCACACCAAATTGGCCAAACTGTCTTTATGAAACTGGATTTTTACATGGGGACACTTGTGCTGGAACTGAAGGGTCTTCACCAAACTGTTGCTCCAAGGTAGGAAGTGCATGACTTCTTTTTCATATTGTAGTATTAAAGTGGTGGTCCAGGAAAAAAATTAAAAGCCAGCAGCTACATACTGCAGCTGCTGGCTTTTAATAAATGGACACTTGCCTGTCCTGGAGTCCAGCGATGTCATCAGCTGTCAAGTGCTGCCACCGCCATTGAGGATAAGGGTACCTGGCAGTGTAGCCTTTTGGCTTCATGCCAGGAACCTTACTGTGCATGCTCGAGGCCCCGCTCCTCTCCCATATTTTCCTGGTGGCCTGATTCCACAGCCGGACGTGGGAAAGGATACCCGTCAAAGACGGGTCTCCTGTCTTCCCCCCCTGAAAGGTGCCAATTGTGACACCGGAGGGGAGGAATCCGCTGAGCGGAAGTTCCACTTTAGGGTGGAGCTCTGCTTTAATCGTACACTTCACTGGAACTATATCTTGTAAGGGGGTTCACATTATTGTACCTCCCAACTTTGAGATGGGACTTGGGACACCTATTGGCAAAAATATGTAGGCATAGGAGACATACCCCTTAAAGGAGACTTGTCCCAAAAAAGTTAAAGCCACAAGTGCGTGGCTTTTTATTTATTTTTTTTATTTTCCTCTTCCTCCTACTATTCTTTCATACTGGCTTCTGGACATTACAAAAGCAGCATTTTACAGAGTGTGTGTACTATGTAAGCAAGGCTGTGATGAATGGGTTCCATTCATGACTGCTTATTTGATGTTGGCTGTGATTGGCTCAAGGTTATCATGGTACCTGACTACCCAGGACCCAGTCATACCATGCAGCCAATCACAGCACGTCAACAGTAACTAAACTGTCATGAATGTTAAACCATTGCTTATAACAGTGAGTTTCCCTGTTTATAAGCAATTGTGTTAAAAAAAATAAACAAAATCCCTGATCACCCCATACCCCTGGAGTAGTATTTCTATGGTGACACTGAACTTATCTGACAAGATGTAAAAAAACAAACTGGGGGGGGGGGTGGATTTTTTCTTTCTAAAGTGACAAACTCACAACTTCAAAACTTTTCTTAATACTTTGGCCTATCTACTTTACAAAAAGGGGGGGAATATTTGTACTGTCCTGGCACTTTAGGACCTTTGTGCACTGGTCCACCTATTTAGTGGAGGGGGGGTTATATTGTGGGGTTGTTTCTCAGGGGTTGGGCTTGGCCCCTTAGCTCCTGTGAAGGAAACTCGTAAGACACCAGCATACCAAGACAATTTCATGCTCCCAACTTTGTGGGAACAGTTTGGGGATGGCCACTTCCAACATGACTGCCCACCAGTCCACATAGCGAGGTCCATAAAGACGTGGAGGAACTTGAATGGCCTGCACAGAGTCCTGACCTCAACCAATAGAACACCTTTGGGATGAATTAGAGGGGAGGCTGTGAGACAGGCCTTTTCGTCTGACGTCACAAATGCTCTTCTGGAAGAATGGTCAAACATTCCTATAGACACACTCCTAAACCTTGTGGACGGCCTTCCCAGAAGAGTTGAAGCCGTTATAGCGGCAAAGGGTGGGCCAACTCAATATTGAACCCTACGGACTAAGACTGGGATGTCATTAAAGTTTGTGTGTGTGTGTGTGTGTGTGTGTGTAGGCAGGCGTCCCCATACTATATTTGGTAGTATAGCATAATCTGGAATGTAAAGGGAAGCATTTTCCATAGGCTTTTCTGATGCCTTTTATGCAAAAGTGCTCTAACTTCCCTTAATGTGAAAGCAGCCAAAGTGGACCATCCCCTTCATTAAAAAAAGCATCGTACAACTTTGCATGCTGACATGCAGTGTTTTTTTTTTTTTTTTTTAACCTCTTAGGTGAAGCCACAGTATGAGCAGCAGTCTGGGACTAACCCTGGAAGATTTAAGGCAATCCTCGTCAGTACTCAGCCTGTTGCCGGAACAATTTACATTTTCAAGGTAATGCTTTGGGTTTTATAGAACATTGTCAGTTTAGGGCTCAATGCTATAATGCCCCCCCCCCTCCCCCCCCAGTAATACACTATTATACATTTTATATAGCTCTAACATGTACTGCAGTGCTGTACAGAGGAAAGGAAAGATGGTGATAAGAGCAAACACTGTTATGAGGCAAGTAAGCTAAAACCACATAATACACATACAATGTCGATTTAAAAATGATGAACCCAATGTATAGTAATATTAATCGATTAGTATTAAGAGTCCTGATGTAGAACTAAGTCCATATATAAACAGCACTGGTGGCACCTCCCTTATGAGTGAAGCAGACTCTGGCATGTGAGATAACAAGGTGCGCCCACTAAGTGCAGTATGTTGGAATCAATAAAACTTGCTATAATCATTCAAATGGCTACTAACATGCCAGGTGTGAGAAAGCGGGCATGGGGGTATCCTCTGTATGGGATGTGAGGTCACTGTAGTAGGGTCTGGAAATCCATCCAGGGGGCTGTCCCGGTGGGCTGCAGGGAGATGGAGCAGCCCGGTGTCTTGTCAGTGTCTGCCCTGTACTGCGCTTGCGCAATACGGAGAACAATGGAGATGCTGAAAGTCTCTGCTGAATGGCACCTGCGCACTTAATAGTACCTTCTGCCCTGAGTCCAGGTTCAAGCCCCACCATCCAAGTGGACATAGAGTTAGAATAAAAATTTGCTGAGTGTAGCGAGGCCGTGACCAAAGCGTGTTGAGCAAAGCGAGCCCGCAAGGGGCCCTGTTACTATGTGCTGTTTTACATCTTCTATGTCCACTTGGATGGTGGGGCTTGAACCTGTCCTCAGGGCAGAAGGTACTATTGAGTTCGCAGGCGGCCTTCATCTTCAGACTTTTGGCATCTCCTTGTCTGTGCAGTACGGGGTGGACGCGGGGTTCTCCATTCGGCCGCTCCGTAAAACAATCGCGGGGATGCCCGCGGCGATCAAGTCCGCGGGTCCCGCGACCGGACTCACGGGGGTCCCGACCAGCGCTGGGCGGCAAATTTAAAGGGACGTACATGTACGCCCATTTGCCTGCCCATGCCATTCTGTCGACGTACATCGTCGTGCGCTGGTCGGCAAGTGGTTAAAGGAGCCATTAATCTATCATATAAGAAATGCATTTAAAAGTAGAAATGCTGATCTACATCCCTTGCATCAGGGTCCCCAGAGGGACTCTCCTTCCCTTGGGGACCCCTACAGAGACTTGGACCCCAGATTCGGGGCTGTAGCCCCAAAAGCCACCCCTAGCGACGCCACTGCTTTATTATATTGAGGCCACACCAAGATTGGAGTAAAACAAATATATTAAAATGAACAAACCTCTGTTATTAACCCATCAGTCTACCTAGCTGTTGGTCTTTGCAGGATCTTCCACTTCCATCTTTGGAAACAATACTGCACTGCGGTACCTCTCAAAATTTGTTAATAGGCCTCAAGCCGACAGGCTGGCTCAGACAACCACTGACCGCAGTCCACCCAGTACCAATTCCCAGCTAAAGCTCCGTTTTTAGCTGGAATACCACCATCAGGACCCATTCCAACGATAGGTCCTGAACTCTTCCTTCTGAAAAATCTTCCTTTCCCCTCACACACCCACCACTGCCGCGACATCTGATATCCCATAAGCCTGTCACAAAAAATGCAAACAATGAAACAAGGGGAGGGTGAGCTGGAGCTTTCCCTCACGCTGTGATTCATGGGGAAGGGCCTGATCTCAGCACCTTCCTAAGACACCCCCTATCTCCTGTTACCTGTACCCTGTTTCCTATGCCATGTCTGCCATTATTTTATTTAGCTTCAAGCTTCCCTTTCCAGCAGTTGTCAATTCATCAAAGGAGCTTACACTCTAATGTCCTTGTGTCAGTCCTTGCCCCACAGGAGCTTGCAAACTAAAGTAGCCCCCAGGCGCCTGAAAACTGTTCTTCTGGTAGAACTCTTAACCACTTACAGACCGGACCATTTTGCTGGTCAAAGATCAGACCACTTTTTGCGATTCGGCACTGCGTCGCTTTAACTGACAATTGTGCAGTCGTGTGACGTGGCTCCCAAACAAAATTGATGATTCCTCCCCCCCCCCCAAATAGAGCTTTATTTTGGTGGTATTTGATCACCCCTGCGGTTTTTATTTTTTGCACTATAAACAAAAATATAGCGACAATTTTGAAAATGCATTTTTTACTTTTTGTTATAATAAATATCCCCAAAAATATATAAACTTTTTTTTTTTCCCTTAGTTTAGGCCGATATGTATTCTTCTACATATTTTTGGTAAAAATTGCAATAAGCGATTGATTGGTTTGCGCAAAAGTTATAGAATTTACAAAATAGGGCTTTTTTCCTCTGTCACTTGATCAGATGTTGGCTGACATCCATCCATAGACCTCTACGGAGTTTCTCTTCAGGTCCACCCAAAAAAAAAAAAAAATTGACAGGCAGACTTGAATAGATCATCCGTGTGAAAGGGGCCTCAATCTCCACAGGTAAAACTTAAATTTTGCAAGTTGCATGTTTTTGTGTTACAGAGAAGGTCTAGGGCTGGAATTATTGCTCTCGCTCTACCGATCGCGGCGATACCTCGTATGTGGGTGCTACTGCACGTGAGCTTGCCAGGGCATGTTTAAAAATGAAAATAACTTTTTTATATTTATTTTTTTAGACTTTTTTTTTTTTATGTCACTTTTATTCCTATTACGAGGCATAAAACATCCCTTGTAATAGTAATAAAAGCATGGCAGGGCCTCTTAAATGAGATCTGGAGTCAAAAAGACCTCATGTTTCATATTTACACTATAAAAGTGTGCAGGGGCGTAACTATAGGGGGTGCAGCAGTCGCGACCGTAACTGGGCCCTGTGCTGCAGGGGGCCCATGCAGCCCCCCCTACATATGGCCGGCAGCAGCATAGGCAACTAGGGGTACCAGTGCACCATGCACACGGGTGGCTGGAGGTGGAGGGTGACTACCAGAGCTCCATGCTCCATTATCGCACTGGCTGCTCTTGAGTTGTGCATTCCCCCGCATGACCTGTGTCCTCGGCCGGCTCCTCAGAGTACCCCTCTCCTGCTCCATGCATTGCCGCTCAGTCCGATGTCTGTTCTCCCCGGCCAGAGTACCGCCCCCCCTGAGTCCGGTCCACACTGCACTGCATACTTCTCCCGGGTAAACAAACTTTAAGCACACAGATGCAGTGCAGCCCTATGAGAGCCCCCCGGAGGTCACTGCAGGCTTGTCTGCCAGCCCCCCTCCTCCCCCGTCATACACAGATGATGAAAGGTCTTTCTGGGAGATATGCTGATCACCCGTCCAGCAGACTGGATGGAGCCCAGGCCAACATGGATGAATGTGCGACCTACAGCTTGGTCATGGTGAGTGAGAGGACCCCATCCCCCACACACCATTACATACCCCAGCCATCTCACCCTGGGGACAGGGGCCCCTTCTCACGTGGGGACAGGGAACCCTTCTCACCTGGGGGCAGTAACTTCATCTGCCCTGGAGAAAAGGACCTCATCTCTTCTGGGGACGGGGACCCCATCCTGCCTAGGGACGGTCCCCCAATGGGGCACTAAAAAATAAAAAAAAACTACTGATACCAGTGGTGGAACTACAGGGCTCACAAAGGTCATACCTGTGACCACGCCCTGGAGTTCCACCGCTGGACTTGGAGGGAAGGGCCCTGGCTGGGGTTCAGGGGGGCCCTTCATGGTTTCTTGCATCGGGGCCCTGAAGGCTCTAGTTACGCCACTGGGCGTGTGGTGGTCTGGAAATGGTTAATATAATGGTGGAATTAACTTTGTTTTTCAGGTGGACATTGGAGAGGACAAGTATATCCACGTTTGTGTCTTGGTACCTCTGCCTTTTACAGGTGAGGGACCCACTTTGTTGTCTTTCCAGACAGGTAAGACCAAGGATGATGAGCTGAGGTGTGGAGATGAGGGCCAATCGCAGTGATCAGAACCTCCCATCCTCTTCAAACTCAAAGGACCAGCAACAAGGGGGTTAAAGAGCCTGAAAGTAGATGATCTGATCTTCCAGAAATGCACTTGGCTGACGACGCACAACATCCTCCTGGACTGAGATTTCCAGACTTTAATCCTGAACACTAATGATCTATAGAACAGACGCATATTCATTTGTAATGTCCTGTTCAGTGTTATCTTATTGTAATGAGAACTGAGTAATGCAATAAAATATCTTTGAAGAGGGTTTTTGTTGCCTAAATTTGCAAATCTAAAGCCACACTTTGTAAATCTTAACTCATCTGAGCTCCCAACTTTATTCTGGACCCACCCTTACATAATTGGGGTATTTGTGTGTGGGGGGCTTTAATAATCTTAATGCTGCAGAACAGCACTTTTGCTTTTCATGCCCAGGCCCCCTCTACCACCTGGGAAGTCCACATCCAGGACTGAGGAATATTTGCATATTTGGGGGATAGTGGGGTTGTCACCTGTCCAGGATTCACCCAGACAGTCTGGGTTTTTGAATTGTGTCTGGTTTGCAGTCGGCCAGAAAACTGGACAGATTATTCAGACCAGTCTGTGGCTCCCTAAGATGGCTGGAGAGAGAATTGGGTTTCCTCCTCCCTGCAGGGGGTGATGGAGCTGGCTCAGAATTGGGAGGAAGGAGCTGCATTTTCAGTTTGCTATGGGGGGGGAAGACAACTGATGTGTGGAAGGACACCTCTGGGTACCTGATGTACTGGGGGGGGGGGGGGGGCACCTAGGGTTGCCACTTTTTTGAATGCAAAAAAAAAAATGGAGGGGGAGGGAGTGGCAACCCTTTCATTTGTTTTTAAATACTACAAAAAACTGCATGCGACTAAAGTGTTCAGGTTTGGCTTTAAGAAAAGGTGGCAACCCTAGATGCCATGCCTGCCCAGGTGTCTATAAAGTCTTAGAACCAAGCCACATGCCAGGTCCCAGACTCTTGTAAGATCAGAGTGGCTGTGGGATAAGGAGTTCCTCATTGACCACAAAACGAAAAAGCCTATTTTTAAACTTGGTGTTTAAAAGTTATGTAGCAGTGGCTCCTGAAGAGCATGTGCTATGCATTTTTTAAAGCTATGCCTGGACTGCAGTTTAGTTTGGGTACAATTGTCTAAATTTAGACTTCAGCATCAGTTGGACTGTGAGATGTTCAGCCTAGCCACAGAGGGCACTGTCTCTTCTGGCAGGTGTGGAACTATGGTCTGGTTAGGTGCTTAATTTACTCTCTCAGAGCCCACCTAGTGGGAGTGGCGCTCTCGCTGTGCTTTCTGGGAGAGGGTATTTAAGATGCAGACATCACGTGGTTGTGTTCCAGTCCAGAATGATGTACTGACTTCATGGTCCTGCTCCTTCTGACCAGCCCCCAGGAAGGCTATGGCCTGGGGTGTGGATCCACCCGATTTTGATGTCTCGGGGCTGGCTAGCCTGAGGCAAGGAAACTAAAGGAGGATTCTGAGGTGGTTGGGTGCCGTCTCCAGTTTGGGGGAGACCCAGTGACTTCAAGCATTCCAGGGGAGGACTGTTCAGAAGACCAAGTACGGGTTGGTTTCTTAGTAAGAGCCTGGAAGGGCTGAAGTACCCAAGATAATCTGGTCTTGTGGATATTGCCAAGCTGGCTGAAAGATCCAGGTATCCTACAGGTGTTTCTAAGTCTAGTTTCCCTACGTGTTCTTAAAATGTCTGTGGCAGAGACATATTCCTGTAAGTTCTGTGACAAAGACTTTGTTCCTGAGTAAGTACCTTGTTGGCTGCTGGGCCTTGTGAGAGAGGGACTGTCCAACCTGAGTGATCATCCAGTTGCGAATGGCTATTCTCTGGGTGCAGTCAAAGTAAGCAAGTTCTTCAACATTTAGAATTTAACACTAATAGTACCCCTGGACTTCTCCAACCCTCTGATCCCAATTTATGAGACTGTTCATTGTCTACGTGTTGCGAATAAAATCCATTCAACTGGATCTGTTGTCAGTCTCTTGAGTTACTGGGCCATCTATCACGGGACACCCCTATATGTGAAACGGGAACAGAAGGTAACTGTAATCCCAAATCTAACCAGCAGCTCCTTTGGGGGGGTAGTGCTACAGTTTTTTGTTAGAATATTTATTTCCCCAGTTGTCTTCCAGGACAGCCCTTGAGAGATGGAGTACCTCCCATCGCCACAGGAAACACATTGCCAATCAGTTCAAAAGGCAGACCTTCAGGTCCCTGGTCAGTCATTTGTGTTTCCTCCGTCGGAGGAACACGTTGCTTGAAGGAACCAGGAGGACTACATCTCTCAGGGGCTGCCTGAAGAGGGTGAACCTGCGCTGGGGGACTGGGTCCTGTCTGGCAGGTTCTCTGCTAGTCCATATTTTTTCTCTTTTTAGGGCTCGGGTACTGTCCAGCATTGTAGGAGCTGACCCGCTCCCTTCCTCTCTCCAGTGCCGAGGTGGCCAGCGTCAGGCTGATGCGAGTTGCCCCTGAGAGCAGTGCGGCAGCCTGTGTCCTCCTCTGCGCTGATAGCGGTGGGGGTCGGAGACGCCGTTGCGTCATTTCCGGCGGACCCGCGTCATCCCTGTGTGCTGAGACTCCGGTTCCGGGTCTCTGAAAGGCACAGGGAGGAAGAGGAAAGCCCACACTGTGCCTGTTCGATCCCGCCAGCGCCCAGCTGCACCGGACTGGCGGCGGGATCCGGATCTCAAGGGGGACCATGGAGGCTAATCCCCAGGACGCTCCGGGGGAGGCAGGCACCAGTCAAAACCAGGTAGGCTGCTGGGCACGTCATTACACTGGTGGTTGGTGGTAGTGCTAAGGCTGGGACTTGTAGTACACCAGGGCGGTGTTCACTTAACAGATCGGGTGATTGTGTGTGTGGTGGTACAGCACAGGTGTTCCCTAGCATATTAAGTCTAATTACTAAGGATTCCCTCTTTCTTGTTTCAGACTAAGGAAGCCCCAAGGGAAGATAAATCTGGCCGCAAAAAATGTCCAAACTGTGGAAATAGGTTATCTTCGGGTTCTGGTAAAGCCTTATGCAAACAGTGTATTGCAGGCATTCTCAAAACAGAGGCAGATTCCCCCTTGGCTAAGTTTCTGGGCTCCTTTTAAAGAGGAAATGGCTTCAACTTTTAAATCACTTCGTGATTTGATTACGGACGAATCTCCTCCTCACCATGCCTTACGACACCTAGTTTCGGGGAGCCCCGTATAGTCAGGGAGCATAGCCCCGCCTTAGTTAGTCCTGAATCCTCTGACGTTAATTCAGATCAAGATGAGGATCAGGCTGTAGCTAACAAAGTATAAGCTTTCTCTTGAGGAGCTTTTGAGCGCCATTTATGATACGCTGGAAATTGATGTAAAAGAGACTCCATTATCCAGGCATGATTTAATGTATGAGGCTATGGGGAAGAGGAAGGTGAAAGTTTTTCCCATACATAAGGTACTTTCTGATCTGGTTCTTAAGGAGTGGTCTGAACCAGACAAAAAAGTCTTTCCCAATTCCTTAAAAAGAAGGTTCCCTTTTGACGAGAGCCCAGAGGCGGTCTGGAATAAGAATCCAAAACTAGACGCACCTCTTTCCAAGGTCTCAAAGCAATCTGACTTGGCCTTCGAAGACATGGGTCACCTAAAGGATCCAATGGATAGAAGGACAGATGTGGTCCTAAAGAGGGCCTGGAATGCCTCCATGGCCGGGTTAAAACCAGCTCTAGCCACATTTTGTGTGGCTAGAAATTTGGAGTTCTGGCTATCACAGCTGCAAGAGCATCTAAAAGCAGGCACTCCTAGGGCTGAGCTATTAAAGACCTTTCCTATGCTCTTTAAGGCCATGAGTTTTATCTCTGATGCCTCCACTGATTCAGTGAAATTTATGGCTAAAACAGAAGCACTTTCAGTGGCAGCTAGGAGAGCGGTGTGGATGAAGACATGGGGTGGTGGCATCCAAATCTCGCTTATGTAGTGTCCCTTTTACAGGGGATTTGGTCTTTGGCTCTGAATTGGATACCGCCTTAGAAAGGATGGCAGACAGGAAGAAGACTTTTCCCATCAAAACGAAAAATTTTCAAAGAAAAATTTTTCGTCCCTTTAAGGAACCCTCCAAAGGGGAGGAGTTCAAGCCTAAAAAGCACTGGACAGGTCAAAAAGGAAAGGGAAAAGGGGGCTTACTTTTTAGCCGCCCCAGCCAGGCCCCTAAGCCCCAGTGACGTCAGGCTCCCTGTGGGGGGAAGGTTATCAAGCTTTCTTCCACAATGGGAGAAGATAACCTCAAACAAGTTTGTTTTAAACATAATAAAGAAAGGGTATGCACTAGAGTTTCAAAACTGCCCACCCTCAAAGTTTCTGTTAACAAAACTCCCGAGCCATTCAGAGAAGGCCAGGGCTTTACCTTTGTTGATAGGGGAAATGGTGGATCAAGAGGTATTGACACCAGTCCCCGTTCAGGAGCAGGGGGACGGTTTTTACTCTCATATATTTGTGGTAAAAAAAAGCCGTCTGGGAAGTTCAGACTGATTATGAACCTCCACCCTCTGAATCTCTCCATCCGATACAAGAAGTTTCGGATGGAATCGATCTATTCAATAAGGAATCTTCTCCAAGAGGGAGTATTTATGGCTACCCTGGATTTAAGGGACGCTTATCTGCATATACCTATAAGGAAGGAATGCCAGAAATTTCTTCGCATTGCTATTCAGATGCAAAGATTTATCATTTTCAGTGCAGAGCTCTTCCATTCGGACTGTCAGCCTCCCCGAGAATCTTTACCAAAGTTCTCGGGGAAGCATTAGTTCCGTTAAGACTTCAGTCGGTCTCGATCATTCCATATCTAGACGACTTACTACTGACGGCCCACTCGGAGAAAAAGCTCTCTCAGGACTTACAGTTAACACAACTCAGTTTAGGACAGCTGGGATTGATTATCAGTCAGGAAAAATCCAAGACTGTTCCTACTCAGGAGATCCTATACCTAGGCTACAAAGTCAGCTCAGTGGAGAAAACGATAGTTCTGCCGGAGGAAAAGATTTTGAACCTTTGGCGCAGAATCTCTTTTCTCCAAACCTCTTCCAAGTGCATAGTCAGAGAGATCATGTCAGTGCTAGGCCTCATGATGGCAGCCATTCCAGCTGTGCAATGGGCCAGGTTCCATCAAAGAGACCTCCTGGGTTTCTTGCTAAATCACTTGAAGGGCAAGGAGTTGGAGGAAGAGGTATCACTTCCCAGAAGAATAAAACGCAGGGAAGAACGCAGGGAACCTAAACAAGGGGGGTACTCTGACCACAGATGCGAGCAGTTGGAGTTGGGGAGCTCATCTTAACTCAGACTGGGCCCAGGGCCTGTGGACTCAGGAGGAGAGGCTTCTCTCTTCCAATTGTAAGGAGTTAGCGGCAATCCTCAGGGCCATTTTGGCCTTCCAGACCTTGCTACAGGGTCATCATCTACAGGTCCGCTCAGACAATATGATGGCTGTAGCATATCTGAACAAACAAGGAGGTACCAGAAGTCCTCGTTTAATATCAGTGGCCAGGCACATTTTTCAGTGGGCAGAGTCCAATCTAAAATCCATTTCTGCGATTCATTTGAAGGGGGAGATGAACAGCACTGTGGACTTCTTGAGTCGACAACAAGTATCGAATCAAGAATGGTCACTACATCCAGAAGTTTTCAATCTGATAGTAACTCACTGGGGAAGGCCAGTAGTGGATCTTTTTGCAAACATGTCGAATGCAAAAGTCCAAAATTTTTGCTCTCTATGCCCAGGGGATTGTCCCTTGGCAGTAGATGCTTTTCAAACTCCATGGTCGTTCAGCCTGGCATATGCGTTTCCGCCTCTCCACCTTATCCCAAGGGTTCTAGCAAAGTTCCTTGAGGAGGAGACTTGCTTAACCACTTGCCGCCCACCCTATTACAAATAGACGGTGGCAAAGTGGTTTCATAATCCTGACCGGACGTCATATGACGTCCTCAGGATTATGAGCCACTGCGCGCCCCCGGGGGCGCGCATCGCGGCGATCGTTGTTGCGGGGTGTCAGTCTGACACCCGGCAACTATGATCTCGGTAAAGAGTCTCCGACGGAGACTCTTTACCACGTGATCAGCCGTGTCCAATCACGGCTGATCACAGTGTAAATGGGAAGAGCCGGTGATCAATTATCAGCACACCCCCCCCCCATGGATGCCAACACTGGACCACCAGGGACGCCACCAGACCACCAGGGAAAAGGTAATCCTCCCTAGACCACCAGGGATGCCAATGGTCAGCACAATGGATGCCAATCAGTGCCCATAATGGATGCCAATCAGTGCCCACAATGGGCATCACTGATTGGCATGCATTATTGTTTGGCACTGATTGGCATCCATTAGTACAGTATAACACCAATGCCGCCTATGAGCGCCCACCTGTGCCGCCTATGAGTGCCCACCTGTGCCTCCTATCAGTGCCCACCCATGCCCATCTGTGCCGCCTATCCATGCCCATCTGTGCCACCTATCCATGCCCATCTCTGCCGCCCATCCATGCCAATCCGTGCCAGCTATCAGTGTCCATCCGTGTCGCCCATCCGTGCCGCCTATCAGTGCCACCTATCAGTGTCCATCAATGCCACCTCATCAGTGCCACTTCATTGGTGCCCATCAGTGCCGCCTTATCAGTGCCCATCAGTGTAGCCCCATCAGTGCCCATCAGTGAAGGAGAAAACGTACTTATTTACAAAGTTTTGAAACTGAAACAAAAAAAAAACATTTTTTTTTTCAAAATTTTCGGTATTTTTTTATTTGTAGGGAAAAAATAAAAACCGTAGAGGTGATCAAATACCACCAGAAGAAAGCTCTATTTGTGGGGAAAAAATGATAAAAATTTCATTTGGGTACAGTGTAGCATGACCGCGCAATAGTCATTCAAATTGCGACAGCGCTGAAAGCTCAAAATTGGTCTGGGCGGGAAGGTGTTTAAGTGCCCTGTATTGAAGTGGTTAATCCTGGTGGCACCATATTGGCCCAAAAGGCCATGGTTTACAATGCTGCTACAGCTGTCGGACCAGCCTCCACTGAGACTCCCCTGCAGACGAGATCTCCTGTCGCAGGGACCTCTTTTTCACCCTCAGGTAACCTTGTTGAACCTCTCGGCGTGGTTACTGAGGAGGAAATCTTGAGAAGTAAGGGTCTGACGGATAGGGTGATTCAGACCCTGTTACAGAGTAGAAAACCAACTACCAGGGCTATATATAGGAAAGTCTGGAGAAAATTCAATAGTTGGTTGGACAACTGTGGGAGGAAGGGCATGCACACAGCTGATATCCTTCAGTTCTTACAAGAGGGGGTAGACAAGGGGTTAACCCCTAGTACTATCAAGGTTCAGATAGCTGCCTTAATCGTGTACTTAGAAAGACGTTTGCAGGAAGATCCCTTCATTTCTAGGTTTTGTAAAGCAATCTCTAGACGTAAACCAGTCAGAGTCAACCAAACTCCTTCCTGGGATTTAGCTGTCGTTCTGAAAGCTTTCTTAGGATCTCCTTTCGAACCTATATCAGAGTCCTCTCTAAGATTGGTCACATTCAAGACAGTCCTGTTGGTAGCAATCACTTCAGCCCGTAGGGTTAGTGAGATGCAAGCTTTTTCAATAAGAGAACCATTCCTACAGATCTTGGAAGACAGAGTAATTCTAAAGACAGACCCTGGGCTCTTGCCAAAAGTGGCATCTAAATTTCACAGGACGCAGGACATTGTCCTTCCTTCCTTCTGTCAGAATGCATCAAATAAGAAGGAGGAAACCTTTCATTTGTTGGATGTTAAATGTTGTATTTTAGAATACCTTGAAGTGACAAGTCCGTTTAGAATCTCAGATTCCCTTTTCATCCTTTTTTCAGGTCAACGCAAAGGACAGAAGGCCTCAAAAGCCGCCATAGCTAGGTGGATCAGGTTAGCTATAGCAGAGGGCTATAGAGCAATGGACAAAGATCCTCCTAAGGGTGTTTGGGCCCATTCCACAAGGGCATTGGCGGCTTCCTGGGCAGAAAGGGCTGGTGCTACCCCGGAGCAAATTTGTAAGGCAGCCACGTGGTCAAGCTTTTCCACCTTTACAAAACATTATCGACTGGATCTAATGTCCAGTCAGGATCAGGCTTTTGGGAGGAAAGTCCTCCAGGCCGTGGTCCCACCCTAATCTGGTAAGTACTTAGGTATCCTCTCAAGGGCTGTCCTGGAAGACCACTGGGGAAAACTGGAGTTAGTACTCACCGGTAACTCCTTTTCCATGACAGCACGATCCCACCCTTTATTTTTTTCACAAGCTTAATACAATAACGATGTTGTTTGGTGTGGTTATGTTGTTGTGTTTTACAGTTCCATCCTTCGGTTCTTGGTAAATGACTGACTAGGGACCTGAAGGTCCGCCTTTTGAACTGATTGGCAATGTGTTTCCTGTGGCGATGGGAGGGACTCCATCTCTCAAGGGCTGTCCTGGAAGACCACTGGAAAAGGAGTTACCGGTGAGTACTAACTCCAGTTGTTTGGCCTAATGTCATGGACACATGACCGGACTTTCCGGCAGCCTAGGTTCGATGGTCTTCCCGCTGGACTTTCAGCGGACTCTTAATGGACTTTCCTAATGAACGGACTTGGACACACACAATCACACCAAAGTCTGAAAGATTCGAACATGATGACTTATGATCGGACTAGAATAAGGAAGTTCATAGCCAGTAGCCAATAGCCTGTCGGACTAGCATACAGACGAACTGATTTTTCGGCCGGACTCGAGTCCGGCGGAAAGATTTGAAACCTGTTTTAAATCTAAAGTCCGTCCGGTGGACTTAGAAAGAAGTCTTGACTCAAAATTGTCCCCAGGACTGCCCGTCTGTGTGCTAGTCCGCCGGACTTTTGAAATGAACGGACTTGCCCACACACGGAGTGAAGTCCATTTTGAACGTGGCTCCAGGTAGATGGAACTAGCGAAGGAAGTCAATATTGCCGCCTCTGTTGTCAAGATTAACACCTCGCTAGCCCCCAAAGTCCATAGCAGACCCTTATCTGAGCACGCAGCCTGGTCAGTCAGGAAAGGGGGTGGGGATGAGCGAGCACCCCCCCCCTCCTGCTGAGTCGTACCAGGCCACGATCCCTCAACATGGGGGGGTGCTTTGGGGAAGGGGGGCCCTGCACCCCCCACCCCAAAGCACCTTGTCCCCATGTTGATGAGGACAAGGGCCTCTTCCAGACAACCCTGGCTGTGGGTCTGCAGGCGTGGGACTTATAATAATCCAGGAGCCCCCTTTAATAATGATGTACCCCTACCCATTCACCTGGGGGAAAAAAAGTGTACATAAAAAAACACAACACAGGTTTTTAACTAGATGCCGACTGCCGGCCATCAAATGAAGGCCAGACGGCGCACCTATTGTGGCCGGAGGCCGTCATATGCACGTGCGCGCGCATCCCTGTTTCTTCGGTGGCGGCGTGTCACGCAGACACCGCTCACCACCGAAGGGGGTGAACAGCCATTCGTTATGGCTGTTTACCACGTGATCGGCCGTGATGAAGTCACGGCCGATCACAGATGGTCACACCCCGAACGTGCACGGCGCATGCGCGTGATCGTGAACACTGCTCATCACCAACGCTGGTAAACAGCCATTGGCCGGCTGTTTACCCACGTGATCGGCTGTGATCCTTTCACAGTCGATCAATAAAATGTAAACAAACCGTGGTAACGGGATGTTGCCGGGTTCTCCTCCTCACACACCAATCGTGTGTGAGGAGGAGATTGCGGTAACATCTCGTTACCGCATACAGTAAACACCAATCATACTGATTGCCCCCCCAATAAAGAGGACCTATCACCACCCCTCATAGTACCTGTCAATCACAGTCCATCAGAGTACCTGTCACAGTCCATCAGAGTATTTGAGTACCTGTCCCAGCCCATCAGAGTACCCGAGTACCTGTCCCAGCCCATCAGAGTACCCGAGTACCTGTCCCAGTTCATCTGAGTACCCGAGTACCTGTCCCAGCCCATCAGAGTACCCGAGTACCTGTCCCGGCCCATCAGAGTACCCGAGTACCTGTCCCGGCCCATCAGAGTACCCGAGTACCTGTCCCGACCCATCAGAGTACCCGAGTACCTGTCCCGGCCCATCAGAGTACCCGAGTACCTGTCCCGGAACATCAGAGTACCCGAGTACCTGTCCCGGCACATCAGAGTACCCGAGTACCTGTCCCGGCACATCAAAGTACCCGAGTACCTGTCACGGCCCATCAGTGTACCCGAGTACCTGTCACGGCCCATCAGGGTACCCGAGTATCTGTCACGGCCCATCAGGGTACCCGAGTACCTGTCACAGTCCATTAGAGTACCGAGTACCTGTCACAGTCCATTAGAGTACCCGAGTACCTGTCACAGCCCATCTGAGTACCCGAGTACCTGTCACAGTCCATCAGGGTACACGAGTACCTGTCACAGTCCATTAGAGTACCGAGTACCTGTCACAGTCCATCAGGGTACCCGAGTACCTGTCACAGCCCATCTGAGTACCCGAGTACCTGTCACAGTCCATCAGAGTACCGAGTACCTGTCACAGTCCATTAGAGTACCGAGTACCTGTCACAGTCCATTAGAGTACCGAGTACCTGTCACAGTCCATCAGGGTACCCGAGTACCTGTCACAGCCCCTCTGAGTACCCGAGTACCTGTTCCAGTCCATCTGTGTACCAGAGTACCTGTCACAGTCCATCTGAGTACCCGAGTACCTGTCACAGTCCATATGAGTACCTGTCACCGCCCTTCAGAGTACCCAAATACCAGTCACTAAACCTTCAGAGTACCTGTCACCAGGCCATCAGAGTACCTGAGTACTTGTCACCAGGCCATCAGAGTACCTGAGTACTTGTCACCAGGCCATCAGAGTACCCGAGTACCTGTCACCAGGCCATCAGAGTACCCGAGTACCTGTTACCAGGCCATCAGAGTACCCGAGTACCTGTCACCAGGCCATCAGAGTACCCGAGTACCTGTCACCAGGCCATCAGAGTACCCGAGTACCTGTCACCAGGCCATCAGAGTACCCGAGTACCTGTCACCAGGCCATCAGAGTACCCGAGTACCTGTCACCAGGCCATCAGAGTACCCGAGTACCTGTCACCAGGCCATCAGAGTACCCGAGTACATGTCACCAGGCCATCAGAGTACCCGAGTACCTATCTCCAGCCCATCAGAGTACCCGAGTACCTATTTGCAGCCCATGTCTCATAGAATATATGTTGGGTTGTTTGCTTTCCAAAATGGAGTCATTTTGTGGGTAATTGCACTGTCCTGGTGGTCCAGGACCTTCAAAAGTGCGATGGGTAGGAATGAAATGAGATGTGTCATTTATGCTCCTAGAACGCCTGAACGTACTACTTCAATGTTCGGCCTCTCTATGTGGCCAGGCTGTGTAAAAGTCCTACACATGTGGTATCGCCATACTCGGGAGGAGTAGCAGAATGTATTTTGGGGTGTAATTTTTGCTATATACATGCTATGTGTTAAAAATATCTTATAAATTGACAATTTTGTGTAAAAAAAAAATGCGTTTTAATTTTTTTACACATATTCCAAAAACTTCTGGAAAAAAATTAACCATTCAAAAGACTCACTATGCCTCACAGATTATACGTTGGGGTGTTTGCTTTCCAAAAGGGGGTAATTTTATGGGAAATTCCATTGTCCTGGTACTCCAGGGACTTCAAAAGTGTAATAGGTGGTTGAGAAATGAGATGAGTCATTTTTGCTCGTAGAACATCTGAAGGTACT
This sequence comes from Lithobates pipiens, assembly GCF_037356315.1. NCBI lineage: Eukaryota > Metazoa > Chordata > Amphibia > Anura > Ranidae > Lithobates > Lithobates pipiens. The sequence goes on from NW_027507748.1 coordinate 23,187,016, forward strand.
ACATCAATGTTGGTGCTCTGTATGTGGCCAGGCTGTGTAAAAGTCTCACACATGTGGTATCGCCGTACTCGGGAAGAGTAGCAGAATGTATTTTGGGGTGTAATTTGTTGTATGCATATGCTGTGTGTGAGAAATAACCTGATAATATGACAATTTAGTAAAAAAAAAAATAAAAATAAAAATCTTCATTTTGCAAAGAATTGTGGGAAAAAATGACAACTTAAAAAAACTCACCATGCTACTTACTTAATACCTTGGGATGTCTACTTTGTAAAAAGGGGTTATTTGGGGGATATTTGTACTTTCCTGACTTGTTAGTGTCTCAAGAAATGAGGTACACCTGATGTACTGAAGGCCTGATCAGAAGTGATCAATTTTCAGTGATTGGCACCATAGTTTGTAGACTCTATAACTTTCACAAAGACCAAATAATATATACTAATGTGGGTTATTTTTACCAAAGATATGTAGCAGTATAAATTTTGGCCAAAATTTATGAAGAAAAATTACTAATTAGCAAAATTTTTTGACAGAAACAAAGAAAAAGGCATTTTTTTCACAAAATTTACGTTTTATTTTATTTATAGCACAAAAAATAAAAAACCCACTAGTGATTAAATACCACTAAAAGAAAGCTCTATTTGTGTGGAAAAAAGGACGCAAGTTTCATATGGATACAGTGTTGGATGACTGAGTAATTGTCATTCAAACTGTGAGAGCGCTGAAAGCTGAAAATTGGTCTGGTCAGGAAGGGGGTGTAACTGCAATGTATTGAGGTGGTTAAAGTTCTTTATTAGACAGCTCCGGGGGTCTTCTCGTTGGACTCCTCTGCTATTTTCTGCTCTTTTGCTAGCTCTTTTACTAGCGGAGGGGCCCTTCTTTCTCCTTCGTCACCGCCGCCTGGGGGTCTTCTTCCGACTTCGGGGGGTCTTGTCGCTCTCTTCGGTTCTTCTTGCCGGGCCTCCGCTTTCTTCTTCCAGCTCTTTAACTAGCGTTGGCCCGGTCTTCTGTTGCTGTTGCCGCCACCGCCTTCTTCTTCTTCCTTCTTCTTTCTCTTCTTCCGATGTTGACACAACGCTCTCTCTGGCCATAATGGCAGGGACGCGTTGTGCGGTGACTTATATAGGGATAAGGGGCAGGGTCACCGGGTGATGTCACATGGTGACTCCGCCCCTTATGATGTCACAGTCCCAGCATCCTCCAGGACCTGATAGTCTGATCATGTGTACGCGGCTTTAGAGTCTGAAAAAGACTTGAGACTGGGACAGAGGTTCACCTTCCAGCAGGACAACGACCCTAAACATACAGCCAGAGCTACAATGGAATGGTTTAGATCAAAGCATATTCATGTGTTAGAATGGCCCAGTCACAGTCCAGACCTAAATCCAATTGAGAATCTGTGGCAAGACTAGAAAATTGCTGTTCACAGATGCTTTCCATCCAAGCTGAGCTATATGGCAAAGAATGGGCAAAAAATGTCCCTCTCTAGATGTACAAATCTGGTAGAGACATCCCCAAAAAGACTTGCAGCTGTAATTGCAGTAAAAGGCAGCTCTACAAAGTATTGACTCCGAGGGGCACCATACAAAAGTACCCCCCACACTTTTCACATATTTATTTGTAAAAAAAATTTGAAAATCATTGCCCTTCCACTTCACAAATATGTGCCACTTTGTGTTGGTCTATCACATAAAATCCCAATAAAATACATTTAAGTTTTTGGTTGTAACATGACAAAATGTGGGAAATTTCATGAGGTATGAATACTTTTTCAAGGCTCTGTATCTAGCCACCCGGAGTGATAAGAAACTTCAGGCTGGTGGGACAGGGATGGATTATTAGACTCTGATCCTTGCAATATTTGGGGCGATTCCTGCCTTGCTAGGTGGAGGTAAAGGGTGCCTTTGGCAGTCAGATCTCATTAAGATAAGGAGGTGGAAACTTTGCATATGGTGAGATGTATAAAACTTCATGGGGAACGTTCCCGGGCTCTGGGAACAATTCTTCTCTGAAGGTTTCATCACCTGGAACAGGTTGTTACTTGCTGCTAATTATATAATTAAACTCTATTGACTATATACACCTAAGCACAATAAAATATAGTCGGGGGGGGCGTGGCTTGGTGCTTGAGGAAGATGGACGCTTGAGCTTCTTCTCCCGTTCCCAGAGGTCCAGCACCAGCCATTACGACACCCTATCTGAGCAACACCATGGGGAGCACACAACAAAACAACCCCCCGGTGAGCTCCCGACCACCCCGGAGCCAAGAAACACTGCTCAGTCAACACATAACCAAGATATTTCAGGCTAGATCCATGGGCGCTGCATCGGAGTCTCAGGCCACAATCCACGAGGCTCCCTCAGCCAGCAGACCCGCACACAGATCGAGAAGCCGCAGCCCACAAGCCTCTGCCATAGATCCTCCGACATCTCCTGCCCTGAGTATTGCGGACTTGCAGGCGGTTGCAGCGGACATTAAAAGCGCATTATCCACGGCCATATCCGAGCTCCGGGAGGACTTCCGTGCCATGGCCGTGCGAGTGGAAGAAGTAGAGGAGGTGCAGGCCCGCCATGACACCGCGCTCTGCCAAGTTCAACAAATCTTGGAGTCACATGCGATTCACCTCAGAGAGATAAACCGCCATTTAGAGGACCTCGACAACCGCGGGCGCCGCCGTAACCTACGGGTGAGAGGCTTACCTGAATCTATTGAATCACAGCAATTGATCCAAGCGGTGTCGCTGATCTTTAATGACTTACTAGAGAGACCACCAGACACAGTGATCACTTTTGAATGTATACACAGAGCTCTTCGCCCCAGAGGGAGAGAAGCAGAACCGCCGAGAGATGTCATATGTTGCCTCACAGATTTTTATTCTATTATAATCTCCCTGTGAATGGCTGAGCAGTGCTCTATTTTGCTCCAGATATGGGACAAGAAGTCCCCCTTACCAACATATAATGTACATAGCTGATGCATACAAAATTTATACAGCACTGGCAGCCTCTATTATTAGGCCCCTACTGGACGAAACATGTTAGAGGCGGTTCTCCCATAAGTAGGAAACCAAGCTCAAGCCATGTTTTTAGTAAGAGGAGATCACTATATGCCGAGTCAGTGTGTGTATAGGCACCATTTTATGCAGTTCTTGATGGGTCTACTGGAAAAAAAAAACATGTTAGAGGGTGTTTTCCCATAGGTAGGAGACCAAGCTGAAGCCATTTTTTTCGAAGAGGAGATCACTTCATGCCGAGTCAGTGTGTCGAAGGGCACCGTTTTTTTGTAGTTCTTGATGTGTCTACTGGAAAAACATGTTAGCCCTTCTACACACGGTCGGAGATTCCGACGGAATGTGTCCTATCGGACCGTTTTGTCAGATAATCCGACTGTGTGTGGTCTTCATCGGACTGTTTCCGTCTGAGTATCCGATGGACCAAGTTTTCCAACTTGTTGGTAAAATTTTCCGACAACATGATCCGATTGGACATACTCCGATCATGTGTAGAGAATTCCGATCGGACAAAGTGCCACGCATGCTCATATCAAATTCCTAGACCAAAGCTATTGGCTACTAGCCTGAACGTAGTCCCGTCGTAATGAAATAACATCATCACGTTCTGAACCATCGGATTTTCCAACAACTTTGTCCGACCGTGTGTATGCAACAGTTTCGGACAAAATCCGGCGGACAAAATCTGACGGATTTGGTTGTTGGAATGTCCGACCGTGTGTACAAGGGCTTAGAGGGTGTTTTTCCATAGGTAGGAGACCAAGCTCAAGCCATTTTTTTACTAAGAGGAAATCACTTCATGACAAGTCATTGTATGGACAGGAACCATTTTTTGTAGATCTTGAGGAGTCTACTGGAAAAAAAAACATGTAAGAGGGGGGTTTCCCATAGGTAGGAGATCAAGGTCAAGCCATTTTTTTCTAAGAGGGGATCACTTTATGCCAAGTCACTGTATGGAAGTGTGCTGTTTTTTTTTTTGTAGTTCTTGATGTGTCTACTGGAAAAACATGTTGGAGGGTGTTTTCCCATAGGTAGGAGACCAAGCTCAAGCCATTTTTTACTAAGAGAAGATCACTTTATGCCGAGTCAGTGTGTGGAAGGGCGCCGTTTTTTTTGTAGTTCTTGATGTGGCTACTGGAAAAAAAACATGTTAGAGGGCTGTTTCCCATAGGTAGGAGACCAAGGTCAAGCCATTGTTTTACTTCATGTTCACTTTATGCCGAGTCGGTGTGTGGAAGGGCACCATTTTTTGTAGTTCTTGATGAGTGTACTGGAAAAATATGTTGGAGGGCATTTTCCCATAGATAGGAGACCCATCTCAAGCCATTTTCTTTTTTTTTACTAAGAGGTGATCACCTTATGCCAAAGGAATGTGTGTGGACAGGTGCCATTTTTTTGTAGTACTTGATGTGTCTGATGAGCCAGTATTCAACCCAACCAACGCCTGCAAACACTATGGCCAATCAGCTGGGATAACACATATTGAGCGTTATTAATGTCAAATGGAAGTTTGGGCCAGCTTAGTACCATACTGATGCCAGAAATATTTCTATTTTCCATATATTTATACAGCGGCAGCATTTCTTTTGGAAATAGTGTTTTGGGCCAGCTTGGCCCAAATGAGCTATTCAAAATAAAGTAAGGTTATACATTCAAAACTGAGGTTTTATGCCACCAACATTATTCCTGTGTCCATGCAGACCTGAAACACATACAGGCCTAAATGGGAGTACCACTTGGTACAGCGTTCAGCCACTGCATATTTCAGCCTATTGACAGGTTACTGGGATCTGGGCTACATGCTGCACCTGTGCATCCTGGGTGCCCAAAAACACTCATATGTGATGCACATGGGCCTGAGCGCTAGTGTGCATATGAACTAAATGAGGCTGGAGCTGCTTTTACAGTCTACTGTTGAAATGCCCCCCCCCCCTTCCTATCCAGCCTGACTCTAAACTTGAACACTTTTTTCCCGTATACACGGTCGGGTTTTCCGATAGAAAATGTTCGATGGGAGCTTTGTATCGGAAATTCCGACCATGTGTAGGATCCATCGGACATTTTCTATCGGAATTTTCGATACACAGAATTTTGAGATCTGGATCTCAAATTTTCCGACAACAAAATCTATTGTCGGAAATTCCAATCGTGTGCACACAATTCCGACGCACAAAGTTCCACGGAATCAAGGAGAAGAGCCGCACTGGCTACTGAACTTCATTTTTCTGGGCTCGTCATACGTGTTGTACATCACTGCGTTCTTGACGTTCGTAATTTCCAACCAACTTTGCGTGAACGTGTGTATGCAAGACAAGTTTGAGCCAACATCCGTCTGAAAAAATCCCATGGATTTTGTTGTCGGAATGTCCGATCGTGTGTAGGGGGTATAACAGTATATATTTCATTGATAACGTACCAATTTGTAAAATCCTGTTCAGTTTTATATCTTGTTCACTGTGTAACTAAAAATGCAATAAAACATTTTTTGGGGGGAGGGGGGAAATGGGAGTCTGTTGCATATACTGGTACAGCCACATTGGCGCATCAAGGTACCGCTGAAATGTGTAGTACCCAACCCTAAGCTATCTGAACTCCCAACTTTATCCCAGTTCTTCCTCTGCCTTACATATTTGAGAAAATGGTTATTTTTCCAAAATGACTGCTTTTCTTGCTAAGCCCCCCCACCCCCACTACCTCCTGGGAAGTCCATGGAGCCCACTACCATGATGTGACATTTCCATGCATGTGCCTCAGGTCTTTAGCAAATGCTGGAAGAAAACAAAAGAAACAGCGCAACCACATAGGGAAGCATTAAAAAAAAAAAATGACAATTTATTGAAAAATAGAAATGCACTCAAAAAAGAATGCATGTGTAGGGCATAAAGGTGACTTGGGAGCCAGAAATGTCCAAGGTGTGGCCTGAGAACCACCAGCCTCGGCCACCGGCTGGGAATGGACTGTTCTGAAGATGGAGGAAGCCGTTGTCAATGCAACTGCAATCGGTGTTCAACCCGGGACTGGAATCCACAATGTCACTGTAGACATGGCGCGTTTCGAAGCCGGTCAGCTTCTTCATTAACGTCGAGAGGCTTGGAAAAACACATCTTGGATCTACAGACAAAAACACAAAAGAGAGTGCAAAGCCGCCCTAGTGTAACTCGGCTTTAATATGGTAAAATTAAAAACGCTACAATGGTCAAACTCACATTGTGTGAAGGTAGGTACAGCGTAAGGATTCCACTGTGGTCACACTCCTATAACCACCTCAAGATCCCGACAGGGGAGGGGGGAGCCGTTGGCATTCAGCTTAGCTGACGGATCCTGGCAGCACATTCGAGGCTATCCACCGCCACGCTCAACCTGCAGATCCTAATTCACATGCGTCAGGTCTAGCCGGTGCTGCTCTCCAAGGACACATGAACCTGTATAAGCAGAATAGGGAAGGGGAAGAGAGTGTGGATGTCACACAGTTGTCACAGCAACTGTGTTTGCGTGTCCTCGGAGAGAAGCGCCGGCTGGACCAGGCGCATGTGCTTTAGGATCTGCAGGTCGACGGTGGTGGTGGATAGCCTCGGATGTGCTGCCAGGATCCGGGTAGCTAGGTTGAACGTCTACGGCTCTCCCCTCCCCTGTCGGGATCTTGAGGTTCTAGGAGTGCGACCACAGTGGAATCCTTACGGAGGAATAGTTGAGTGAGTTGAGTTGGATCTTGATATAGCACGGTCATTTACCCCGTAGGATCTCAACGCGCTTACAAACACATACAAATACACATATCACGGCCAATTTATAGACAGGATCTGATTAACCTACCAACATGTCTTTGGAGCGTGGGAGGAAACTGGAGTTCCCGGAGGAAACCCACGCAGGCACAGGGAGAACATACAAACTCCAGGCAGATGGAGTCATGGTTGGGATTTGAAAAAGTGACCCCATTGCTGCTAGGTGAGAGTGCTAACCACTACATGACTGTGCTGCCCAAAAGTGCCCCATCATTGGTATTAGCGGGAGGAATAGTGCCCCATCATTGGTTTTAGTGAGAGGAATAGTGCCCCATCATTGGTATCAGTGGGAGGAATAGTGCCCCATCATTGGTATCAGTGAGAGGAATAGTGCCCCATCATTGGTATCAGTGGGAGGAATAGTGCCCCATTATTGGTGTCAGTGGGAGGAATAGTGCCCCATCATTGGTATCAGTGGGAGGAATAGATCCCCATCATTGGTATCAGTGGGAGGAAAAGAGCCCCATCATTGGTATCAATGGGAGGAATAGTGCTCCATCATTGGTATCAGTGGGAGGAATTGTACCCCATCATTGGTATCAGTGGGAGGAATAGATCCCCATCATTGGTATCAGTGGGAGGAATAGTGCCCTATCATTGGTATCAATGGGAGGAATAGTGCTCCATCATTGGTATCAGTGGGAGGAATAGTGCCCCATCATTGGTATCAATGGGAGGAATAGTGCTCCATCATTGGTATCAGTGGGAGGAATTGTGCCCCATCATTGGTATCAGTGGGAGGAATAGATCCCCATCATTAGTGTCAGTGGGAGGAATAGTGCTCCATCATTGGTATCAGTGAGAGGAATAGTGCCCCATCATTGGTATCAGTGGGAGGAATAGTGCTCCATCATTGGTATCAGTGGGAGGAATAGTGCCCCATCATTGGTGTCAGTGGGAGGAATAGTGCTCCATCATTGGTATCAGTGGGAGGAATAGTGCCCCATCATTGGTATCAGTGGGAGGAATAGTGCTCCATCATTGGTATCAGTGAGAGGAATAGTGCCCCATCATTGGTATCAGTGGGAGGAATAGTGCCCCATCATTTGTGTCAGTGGGAGGAATAGTGCTCCATCATTGGTATCAGTGGTAGGAATAGTGCCCCATCATTGGTGTCAGTGGGAGGAATAGTGCTCTATCATTGGTATCAGTGGGAGGAATAGTGCCCCATCATTGGTATCAGTGGGAGGAATAGTGCTCCATCATTGGTATCAGTGAGAGGAATAGTGCCCCATCATTGGTATCAGTGGGAGGAATAGTGCCCCATCATTGGTATCAGTGGGAGGAATAGTGCCCCATCATTGGTATCAGTGGGAGGAATAGTGTCCCATCATTGGTGTCAGTGGGAGGAATAGTGCCCCATCATTGGTATCAGTGGGAGGAATAGTGCCCCATCATTGGCGTCAGTGGGAGGAATAGTGCCCCATCATTGGTATCAGTGGGAGGAATAGTGCCCCATCATTGGTATCAGTGGGAGGAATAGTGCCCCATCATTGGTATCAGTGGGAGGAATAGTGCCCCATCATTGGTATCAGTGGGAGGAATAGTGCCCCATCATTGGTATCAGTGGGAGGAATAGTGTCCCATCATTGGTGTCAGTGGGAGGAATAGTGCCCCATCATTGGTATCAATGGGAGGAATAGTGCTCCATCATTGGTATCAGTGGGAGGAATTGTACCCCATCATTGGTATCAGTGGGAGGAATAGATCCCCATCATTGGTATCAGTGGGAGGAATAGTGCCCTATCATTGGTATCAATGGGAGGAATAGTGCTCCATCATTGGTATCAGTGGGAGGAATAGTGCCCCATCATTGGTATCAATGGGAGGAATAGTGCTCCATCATTGGTATCAGTGGGGGGAATTGTGCCCCATCATTGGTATCAGTGGGAGGAATAGATCCCCATCATTGGTGTCAGTGGGAGGAATAGTGCTCCATCATTGGTATCAGTGAGAGGAATAGTGCCCCATCATTGGTATCAGTGGGAGGAATAGTGCTCCATCATTGGTATCAGTGGGAGGAATAGTGCCCCATCATTGGTGTCAGTGGGAGGAATAGTGCTCCATCATTGGTATCAGTGGGAGGAATAGTGCCCCATCATTGGTATCAGTGGGAGGAATAGTGTTCCATCATTGGTATCAGTGAGAGGAATAGTGCCCCATCATTGGTATCAGTGGGAGGAATAGTGCCCCATCATTTGTGTCAGTGGGAGGAATAGTGCTCCATCATTGGTATCAGTGGGAGGAATAGTGCCCCATCATTGGTGTCAGTGGGAGGAATAGTGCTCTATCATTGGTATCAGTGGGAGGAATAGTGCCCCATCATTGGTATCAGTGGGAGGAATAGTGCTCCATCATTGGTATCAGTGAGAGGAATAGTGCCCCATCATTGGTATCAGTGGGAGGAATAGTGCCCCATCATTGGTATCAGTGGGAGGAATAGTGCCCCATCATTGGTATCAGTGGGAGGAATAGTGTCCCATCATTGGTGTCAGTGGGAGGAATAGTGCCCCATCATTGGTGTCAGTGGGAGGAATAGTGCCCCACCCATCATTGAGCACAGGTCTGTCAGGTGGAAGGTGTCTGCAGCTCCTCCAGGTGATCGGTGTGAGAGGGGAGTGGTGAGGAAATCTCTCCCAGCTCTCCTGGCCCCTTTCTGGGGAAGCCATGGAGGCCAGCAGGGCCTCTCCTGCTGGAGGTTCTCAGCCTTCTCCTGGGCCGTCGGGTGACATGCCTTCTGGTGGACAAGCGGATCTCTCTGCCCCTGGAGAGGACGAAGGCTCGCATGCCATTCGTGAGCGAGTGGTGGCCGGGATAAAGGTCCTGAATCGGGAGAGGGATAAGCTGTACAAGCTGCGTGCGGAGCTGAAGCGCCTGAGAAGGCAGCGTGAGGGCTTACACAGCCAGAAGCGAGGATCCATGGATCCGGAGATCCAATTGGCCAAAGTCCGTGTGGACCACCAGGAGACCATTGTGGCCATGATGGAAAGTAGAGATGGGCCCTTCAGGGAGAATTTTGGTAACGACAGGAGGTTTGGAAGGGTGACAAAGATGAAGATGAAGGTGGAGGAGGAGACCCCCAATTCCGCCCCCCTGCCCCCCCAGGGAGAGGTAAGCAGCCCCATGCCTTCCCAGGACTCAGGAGGCATGCTGAGGGCCATCCAGGTAATGGAGTCTCCCATGCGGGGGGATCGGTTGGTTTTCAATGAGGAGGACATTACAGATGATGTTCCTGATAATGTAAAGCCAGTGAAGCCCCATGTTGTGGACAAGACTGTGTTTGTGTCTTTTACTGATGACAATGTGCCTGATAACAGTCAGACTGCTGATGTTGTGTGCAGCCCTGTTGTGCCGGATGATGATGCTACAATGCAGTAAAACTTACATTTGAAAAGTGTAATTTCTGTGGATGAACTACAGGTGTCAGCAGAGCCCATTAACCCTTCTTTAGCAGAGTCCAAAGCTGTTTGCCCCACTGCTGCTGAGGACTCTACAGCACAGCATCAGGAGACAGCTGGTACTGCAGCAGAAACTATGACCATTCCTGATGGGAACATTTCTGTGACTGATAACAATCACCCCAGCACCAGTGTGATGGACAATCGTCCGTCTGTGGATTCTGCTTATCCAGTTCAGACAGTTGATGATGCTAATAATTTAAAGACCAATGTGACTTCAGTGTGGAGCCTTGGCCCTGATAAACCCACGTTTGCTCAGGTGGTACGCTCTGCTCCTGGTAGCTCCGCTCCCAAGCCGGGTTTTCCCCTACAGGCTACCACTTTGGGCACCCCAGGATCTGGTCTTGGGTCTCTGGCTTCTGCTGGGGGTCCCAGACGTAATGTTGTGATCCTAAAATGGGAAGGTGGTGCAGTCCCTCCAGCGCGGCGTGCGGTGGTGGATCTTATTTTAGAAATGGGTTTTGGGGCAAATGATTTGTATGCCTTTATACATGTAGCGGGGACGAGGGATTATACGGTTAGCTTCACCAGGCCAGAGGGTCTTGACCTGTTCTGGGAGCGATATGAGGCTCGGTGCAGGTCAAGACCTGAATGGGAAGGTCTGGCCCCAGTTGCAATATCTCAGAGGTCAACAGTTAAAAAAATCACCATAATTCTGACCAATGAGAGCGTCCCCGCTCGGGATTTAGAGGTTTGGTTGCGGAACTATGGGGAGGTTTTGATTAAGCCCAGCAAAATCCTTGATGAGCGTAACATCTGGACTGGGGGTTGGTCAGTAACAGGTTGGCCAGGGATGGGAATGTTGTCCGTCACCTGCCCTCCTCAGCTTTTATAGGGAGGGATAGGATGACTATTTTCTACCCTGGTCAGCCGAAGCTGTGTCACCGCTGTGGAGAAAAGGGGCATTTGCGCTCCTCCTGTTCAGCCTTGATATGTTCAGTGTGTCGGGGTCAGGGTCACATGGCCAAGGACTGCACTGATATGATCAGGTGCAACCTGTGCCTGCGCCTTGGCCATCCCTACAGCAAATGTCCTGAAGCCTGGCACAATATGGAGAAGGAGGTAATGGATGACTTGTCAAGGCTGGACAGGATGGAGGGTGAGGCCCCTGGTGTACCATCCTCCTCTGCGGTGACGGACTCCCCTGGTCCTGCTCAAGATCCCTCTCCAGTTCCTGTGGCCACCCCTCCTGTGTCTGTAAGTATTCCTTCTGTATCTGTCTCTGTGTCCCCCCAGCCTACTGTATCCTCTCCTCTTGTGTCAGAACCTTCCAAGTCTGTGCCCCCCGTGTCAGTTACCCCCCCCCCCTCTAAGTCTGTCTCAAAGGGAACACCACCCCCACCAGGAGTGGTAGCAGGTACTAAAAAGGTTGCTTCTTCCTCTATAAAGGAGTCTTCTGTGAAGACTCCAAAGAAAAAAAAAACAAGAGATGATGGCATCTCTGAAGCTGACCTGCAGTACCTGGAGGAGAGAAGGAAGGTTGGGAAGCGGAAGCAGGTGGTGAGGACGGAACGGGCTCCAGTGCCTGTCTCCAACCATCGTAGGTCCTCTGAATGGTATATTTCTTCATCTAGAGCTTCTTCTGAATGAAGTTCCGATTCTGAAATGGAGTTTGAGGGTGCCTCAAGAAAGGGAGAGGCTTCTGGTGATGAGCAGCAGCGGGGAGCTAAGAAGCAATCCACCCAATAACCCAGATGGCGGTTCCCCCTCCGTTAAAAGCGGTGACAATAAATGTTGCCAGCATTAAGTCAGTAAGAGCTCGTTCCATGGCCTTCTTTTTGTTCAGCCAATTAGATGCTGAAATTTTATTTTTGCAAGAGATTAGGCTCACCTCCTTGGCAGATATTCATATGGCCAAGAGAGAGTGGAGGTATGGTCCATCTTACTGGTCTCTTGCGGCCGAGCCTTACGGTGGTGTGGCGGTGTTGTTTAAAACCGGTAAATGTCCGGTGGGTTATTGAGGTGGAGATTGGGAGATGTATGGTCTTAGGCGTCCTTGTGGGGGGGCAGGACCTGCGCCTAATTAATGTTTATGGGCCGCACGCAAAGTGGGACAGGATATGACTTTTTACAAGGATCAAGCCATTTCTTTTTACATTCCGGCAAGTGGTCTTTGGAGGTGACTTTAATACAGTAACTAAGCCCAAGGACAGGAAGGACTTCAAGGATAGTGATGGACGAACTTCCGACGGGACGTTTCGCGAACGCGAAATGCGAACGGACCCAAACGTTCGCGAAACCGAACGTTCGCCGCGGGCCCCATTGACTTCAATGGGAGGCGAACTTTGCAAACCTTCATGTCGAATTTGCGGCCACGTGGTAATTATTAGGGGGTAAAACGTAGTCCCACCATCTGGACAATGACATAATACATGTATGAGGTGAATTTGGGATCGATAACTACAAGCATTTTTATTTTATTTGGGAAATTGTTCTAACAATTCAGGACTATGGAGCTAATGAAGGCAATGGAGGAGAGGGAAGGTCAGGGACCAGGGTAGGCAAAGAAGAGGGTGCAGGAGATGATCACCAGCAGCGTGACATACCGGAATGACACATGCACCGTGATAGAGGCATCTGACAGCAGCACCGTAATACAGAGCACTGACAGCAGCACCGTGACATACAGCGCTGACAGCAGCACCGTGACATACAGCGCTGACAGCAGCACCGTGACATACAGCGCTGACAGCAGCACCGTGACATACAGCGCTGACAGCAGCACCGTGACATACAGCGCTGACAGCAGCACCGTGACATACAGCGCTGACAGCAGCACCGTGACATACAGCGCTGACAGCAGCACCGTGACATACAGCGCTGACAGCAGCACCGTGACATACAGCGCTGACAGCAGCACCGTGACATACAGCACTGACAGCAGCACCGTAAGCAGCCCCAGGAGGAAGTCAGCACAGCACAGGGATGGTGTGATCCCCTCATAATAAGAACCCCCAGGAGGAAGTCAGCACAGCACAGGGATAGTGTGATCCCTTCATAATAAGAACCCCCAGGAGGAAGTCAGCACAGCACAGGGATATCATAAGCAGCCCCAGTAGAAATATGACACCGCTCAACCTCTTCAAAGAGGAGGGTAGGGGCATATAGTACGGTGTGCTTTTTTGGGTCAAGGAAGTGAGCCAAATGAATTAAGAAGGTCTGTGTGCTTGATTAAAAAAATAGTTTATAGACATATACATGGTCTACTGGTCACATGTGTTGAATTCCTCCGAGATCCATGCCTCATTCATTTTTAGAAATGTGAGGTAGTTAACACTGTGGTGAGCTAGGCGAGTACGCTTATCGGTCACAATCCCCCCTGCTGCGCTGAACGTCCTTTCGGACAGGACACTGGATGAGGGGCAAGCCAACAGTTCGATTGCAAATTGGGCAAGCTCTGGCCAGAGGTCAAGCCTGCCCACCCAGTAGTCTAGGGGTTCATCACTCCTCAGAGCGTCCACATCGGCCGTTAACCCAATGTAGTCGGACACCTGACGGTCTAGGCGTTCCCTGATGCTGGATCCGGATGACACCTGTCGATGGGTCGGCTGAAAGAATGACCTCATATCCGAAGTCACCAACACATCTTCAAACCGGCCTCTTCTTGCAGGCGCTGTTGGATTGGTACCCGCAAATCCTTCTCTGGGAGTGGGAATTGCTCCTCTGCCAGCGCACGCAAAAGCAGAATGCAGCATTTCTCGAAGCAAGGCCTGGAAGTGCTGCATTCTGACAGCCCTCTGCGACGGCGGTAACATTTCCGCCATTTTGTGTTTGTACCGGGGGTCTAAGTACGTTGCCACCCAGTACTGGTCCTTGACCCTCATGCTTTTTATACGGGGGTCCCTATTAAAACACTGGAGCATGAAGGCCCCCATTTGCACTAAAGTGGAAGCGGTGTGGTGGCCTGGCTCCTGCTCATCATCCAGGATAATGTCGTCCTCTTCATTCTCCTCTCCCCATCCTCGCACAACAGGGATCCCAGAAAGGTTTAAAGCATGCTCTTCTTGCTCCTGCTCATCCGCCCCGGCACCATCCTCCTCTGACTCCTCATCAGACTCCTGTTGTTGACTTGTCTCAGATAGAGTAGCCCCCCCTGGGAATTCATCCAGCATTGCGACTTCCTCATCTTCCCGCTCCTGCTCCTCCACAGCCTGATCAATGACACGACGCAATGCACGCTCCAGAAAGAAGGCATAAGGTACCATGTCACTGATGGCGCCATGGCTGCGACTGACCAGTTTGGTGATCTCCTCAAATGGCCGCAGAAGTCTGCATGTGTCGCGCATGAGCAGCCACTGGCGCGGTGAAAAAAAACCCAGCTCCCCAGAACCGTTTCTTTCGCAGAGTTCATACAGGTAGACGTTAACTGCACGTTTCTGCTGGAGCAGCCTATCAAGCATATAGAAGGTTGAGTTCCATCGCGTCGGGCAATCGCAAATAAGACGTCTGACCGGCAGATGGTGTCGCCGCTGAATGTCAGCAAGGCGAGCCATGGCCGTGTAAGATCTTCTGAAATGGGCCGAGATTTTCCTTGCCTGCCGCAAGATGTCCTGGACCCCAGGGTATTTGACAAGGAATCGCTGCACGACCAAGTTTAAGACGTGTGCCATGCACGGCACGTGCGTGATTTTGCCCTGTTTCAATGCGCTAAGCAGATTGGCACCGTTGTCACACACCACTTTACCAACTGTCAAATTGAGCGGTGTTAGCCACTCATCTGCCTGTGAACGCAAAGCTGAAAGGAGTGCCGGGCCAGTGTGGCTCTTTGCTTCCAGGCACAACAGACGCAGCACGGCATGGCAACGTCTCACCTGGCATGTGGAATAGGTTCTGGGGAGCTTGGGCGGTGCAGTGGAAGAGACGCTAGCAGCGGAAAAGGAGGAGGCAGCTGAGGAGGAGAGGGAGGAGGATGGAGTAGGAGGAGGAGAAGAAGAGTCAGGCCTGCATGCAATCCGTGGCGGTAAAACCAAATCTACACGGGTGCCACGGGTTACATGCTTGACGGCCGTCAGAAGGTTCACCCAGTGGGCAGTAAAACTGATATACCTTCCCTGCCCGTGTTTGCTAGACCACGTGTCTGTGGTCAGATGTATCTTGGCACCGACACTGTGTGCCAGAGATACATTCACTTGCCGCTGAACATGGCCATATAGCTCTGGGATGCCCTTCTCTGAGAAATACTTCCTTCCTGGGACCTTCCATTGTGGTGTTCCAATGGCCACAAATTTGCGAAAGGCCTCCGAGTCCACCAGTTTATATGGCAGTAGTTGGCGGGCTATGAGTTCTGACAAGCCAGCCGCCAACCGTTGGGCAAGAGGGTTATCCGGCATCATCATTTTTTTACGCTCAAACATTAGGCCCACGGAAGCCTGCCTTTTTGCAGAAAAATGTGAGCTTGGCGTGATGGAAGGTGGAGTGGAGGACAATTGTGAGGAGAGAGGAGAAGGAGAAGTAGAAGACGAGGCTGGACGGTGAGAGCCTGCAGTGTGGCTTTGTGTGTTCCGTTGCTCCCACTGGGCTCGGTGATGGCTGCTCATGTGCCTTCTTAAGGCGGTCGTCCCTAGGTGAGTATTGGGCTTACCGCGACTAACGCGTTGACTGCAAAGATTGCAGATGGCAACGCTATTGTCAGCAGCGGACACGTTAAAAAAAGCCCACACTGCGGAGCCATGTGCCGGTGTCCTGGGAGCGCCAGATGTGACCGTACATGGTCGATGACTCGCTCCTGATACATTTGCAGTCTGCTTTGTCCCTGCTGTGCAATGTAAGTCATTGCTGCTTCTCCTCCCTATCTGCTGGTCCATATCTCCCTCTGAACTCCCCTCCTCTTCCTCTCTTGTGGGCACCCACGTGACATCACTAGACACGTCATCATCAACGTCACCTTCCCCACCGCTATAAGTAGAGATCTCGGAGTAGGCAGCAACACCGGGGACCAACCTCCTCCTTGGGCTGATCTGGGTACTGGCGTCAGACTGCTGAGTAGCGCTTGTTGCTACCTCCTCTTCCTGATCCAATACCAAGAGTGGCTGCGCATCAGAAATGTCCTCTTGATATGGATCGGAAAATAATTCCAGTGACTCAAGCGGAAGGTATGTGGTGGTGGTGGTGGTGGTCGTGTTGTTGGTGGTAGTGTCTTTGGGGGTGCACATAGCAGAGAGTGAAGAAGAGGGTGCAGATCGAGAGGATGAGGAGGGTGCAGAAGAGTAAGGCTGAGCGAGCCACTCAACCAAGTCTGGTGCATCCTTTAAAGTAATTGAACGCACCTTCTGCAACTTCCCACTTTGGCTCAAGCCTGTTGCTCCTGCCCTACCCCTACCACCCCTGCGGAAGGGCCTGCCTCTTCCTCTGCCTGTCATTTTTTAAATGACCCTGTGACAAAACTCTTAGTCCCTATACCGATGAAGGACTGCTGCAGTATAGGGCAGCGGTCAGCAGTGGTGCACGTCAACCCTATCTATTGTGGACCGATAGCGGTCCTTACAGAACAGCAGACTGTACCGCACTCAAGCCTATGTACCGTAGCACCCTATACCAAGTTACCAGTCCTTATAAGAACTTTTGTGGACCAAGCAGGTTGTGTATTCGTGTTTAGCAGACTGTACGTCAGTCCCTATACCGCTGAAGGACTGCTGCAGTATAGGGCAGCGGTCAGCAGTGGTGCACGTCAACCCTATCTATTGTGGACCGATAGCGGTCCTTACAGAACAGCAGACTGTACCGCACTCAAGCCTATGTACCGTAGCACCCTATACCAAGTTACCAGTCCTTATAAGAACTTTTGTGGACCAAGCAGGTTGTGTATTAGTGTTTAGCAGACTGTACGTCAGTCCCTATACCGCTGAAGGACTGCTGCAGTATAGGGCAGCGGTCAGCAGTGGTGCACGTCAACCCTATCTATTGTGGACCGATAGCGGTCCTTACAGAACAGCAGACTGTACCGCACTCAAGCCTATGTACCGTAGCACCCTATACCAAGTTACCAGTCCTTATAAGAACTTTTGTGGAACAAGCAGGTTGTGTGTTAGTGATTAGCAGACTGTACGTCAGTCCCTATACCGCTGAAGGACTGCTGCAGTATAGGTGAGCGGTCAGCAGTGGTGCACGTCAACCCTATCTATTGTGGACCGATAGCGGTCCTTACAGAACAGCAGACTGTACCGCACTCAAGCCTATGTACCGTAGCACCCTATACCAAGTTACCAGTCCTTATAAGAACTTTTGTGGACCAAGCAGGTTGTGTATTCGTGTTTAGCAGACTGTACGTCAGTCCCTATACCGCTGAAGGACTGCTGCAGTATAGGGCAGCGGTCAGCAGTGGTGCACGTCAACCCTATCTATTGTGGACCGATAGCGGTCCTTACAGAACAGCAGACTGTACCGCACTCAAGCCTATGTACCGTAGCACCCTATACCAAGTTACCAGTCCTTATAAGAACTTTTGTGGACCAAGCAGGTTGTGTATTAGTGTTTAGCAGACTGTACGTCAGTCCCTATACCGCTGAAGGACTGCTGCAGTATAGGGCAGCGGTCAGCAGTGGTGCACGTCAACCCTATCTATTGTGGACCGATAGCGGTCCTTACAGAACAGCAGACTGTACCGCACTCAAGCCTATGTACCGTAGCACCCTATACCAAGTTACCAGTCCTTATAAGAACTTTTGTGGAACAAGCAGGTTGTGTGTTAGTGATTAGCAGACTGTACGTCAGTCCCTATACCGCTGAAGGACTGCTGCAGTATAGGTGAGCGGTCAGCAGTGGTGCACGTCAACCCTATCTATTGTGGACCTATAGCGGTCCTTACAGAACAGCAGACTGTACCGCACTCAAGCCTATGTACCGTAGCACCCTATACCAAGTTACCAGTCCTTATAAGAACTTTTGTGGACCAAGCAGGTTGTGTATTAGTGTTTAGCAGACTGTACGTCAGTCCCTATACCGCTGAAGGACTGCTGCAGTATAGGGCAGCGGTCAGCAGTGGTGCACGTCAACCCTATCTATTGTGGACCGATAGCGGTCCTTACAGAACAGCAGACTGTACCGCACTCAAGCCTATGTACCGTAGCACCCTATACCAAGTTACCAGTCCTTATAAGAACTTTTGTGGAACAAGCAGGTTGTGTGTTAGTGATTAGCAGACTGTACGTCAGTCCCTATACCGCTGAAGGACTGCTGCAGTATAGGGCAGCGGTCAGCAGTGGTGCACGTCAACCCTATCTATTGTGGACCGATAGCGGTCCTTACAGAACAGCAGACTGTACCGCACTCAAGCCTATGTACCGTAGCACCCTATACCAAGTTACCAGTCCTTATAAGAACTTTTGTGGAACAAGCAGGTTGTGTGTTAGTGATTAGCAGACTGTACGTCAGTCCCTATACCGCTGAAGGACTGCTGCAGTATAGGTGAGCGGTCAGCAGTGGTGCACGTCAACCCTATCTATTGTGGACCGATAGCGGTCCTTACAGAACAGCAGACTGTACCGCACTCAAGCCTATGTACCGTAGCACCCTATACCAAGTTACCAGTCCTTATAAGAACTTTTGTGGACCAAGCAGGTTGTGTATTAGTGTTTAGCAGACTGTACGTCAGTCCCTATACCGCTGAAGGACTGCTGCAGTATAGGGCAGCGGTCAGCAGTGGTGCACGTCAACCCTATCTATTGTGGACCGATAGCGGTCCTTACAGAACAGCAGACTGTACCGCACTCAAGCCTATGTACCGTAGCACCCTATACCAAGTTACCAGTCCTTATAAGAACTTTTGTGGAACAAGCAGGTTGTGTGTTAGTGATTAGCAGACTGTACGTCAGTCCCTATACCGCTGAAGGACTGCTGCAGTATAGGGCAGCGGTCAGCAGTGGTGCACGTCAACCCTATCTATTGTGGACCGATAGCGGTCCTTACAGAACAGCAGACTGTACCGCACTCAAGCCTATGTACCGTAGCACCCTATACCAAGTTACCAGTCCTTATAAGAACTTTTGTGGAACAAGTGAGTTGTGAATGTTTAGCAGACTGCAGCAGAAGGGCAGCAGTCAAGTATAATATCCTTTCTATATTTGGAAGAAAGAATATTATACATGTACAAGCCTATTACTGTACCACTGATACCAGTCCTGAAAAGAACCTTTGTGGAACTAATAATAACAGCAAGTCTTTAAAATTACCCTCACTGCCTGACAACACTGCTTCCTTCCTGTCCCTATACAAATTGGCAAAAAAAGAGAACGATTAGTGGTTACTGGAACAGCTCTTTTGTGGACCTTGATAGTAACAGCTAATGATGATGATGATGATGATGATGATGAAAGACTAATCTGGCTGTCCCTGTAGCATACACCGTCCTTTCCCTTTCTCTAAACTAACAAAAGACACTCAGGCTGCTGCAAGAATCAGCAGCACAGCAAACCTATCAACACCTAACACCTATACCAGTCCTGAAAAGAACTTTTGTGTACCAAATAGCTAGTGGTTTATCTCTCCCTACTCCACACAGGAACCTGTCCCTATCGTAACAGAAGAAAGAATGTAAAATGGCCACCGGATCGGGTGTATTTATAGGTTAGGGGGAATGTACAAGTGTCCATGTGCTGTCATGTCTCAATTGGCTGTCCTGTATCACATGATAAACGTGTCACCAAAGGTTAAAGTTCTTGTATACATTAAACACGTAAGTCCGCCGCGGCGAACGACGGAAAAAGGCGTTCGAACGTGCGGACCGCGAATGTCGGAAATTCGCCGCGAAACGACCGCCGGGCGAACCGTTCGGCCATCACTATTCAAGGACAGGCTGGGATATGATAGCGTTTTTTTAAATAGTATGGTTAGGGATGCTGGTCTTGTGGATGTGCACATTAAGCACCTCCCGGATGACACCGGGTTCACCTTTCATCGAGGTAGTAGTCAGAGTAGGATAGATAGGTTTTTTTTTTGGAGGAGACCTCTGCTTTCTCACCCCCAGTGGTGCAGGCAGTAGAGTTCTCTGATCACTATATGCTATCTGTGGTCCTGAATGCTTCAGACGCCCCTCAGAGGGGCAAGGGCATCTGGAGATTGAATTCGACTCTCCTCAAGGAAGAACATGTTAGACAATCCTTTGAGGAATTCTTTCAGGCTCAGGTGACCATCCTGGACTTTTGTAGCAGCAAGGCTGAGTGGTGGGAGCTGACCAAAAAGAGGATCGCTGGATTCTTCAGGGGCCTAGCCAATAGAAAGCAGTTTAATAAATACATGACCTACCAACGTTTACGGAGGAAGCTGGATATTCTTGTCTCGAGAGGAGGAGATCCTGGGGCAATCTCTGAAGTGAAACTCCTCCTCAGGAAGTGTCAATATGACCGGCATGCCTCTTTGGTTCTGGAGAGGGACTATGGCAAGTACCACTCGCCTGACCCTTACCAGAACTGCAAACAAGGTGTAGCTGTTAAAACAGTTGTAAGGACAGTACAGGTTCCTTGACAAAGTCCAGGTCAGGGATCCTGGAGGTCGTGAGGTTTTTTTATGCTGACCTTCTTGGGAGGAAAGAGCTCGACCGTGACAAGATGGACAGCTTTTTGGACTCTATTCCAGGTCTAAATGGTGGAGATGTTCCATTGATGAATTTGACAGAGGAGATCACAGTTGAAGAGGTGATGAGGGCAATTGATCAGCTTGCCATCAAAAAGTCACCTTGACCGGATGGCTTGACGGCTGAGTTTTACAAAGCCTTTAAGTCTATTCTGGCCCCACACTTGGTAGAGGTTTTTAACAGTTGCCTTGCTGAGGGGGTGCTTTCCCCTTCCATGAGGCACTCGGCTGTGATTCTTCTTTCAAAGGGTAAAGATCCTTCGATGATTGAGAATTGGCGCCCCATCAGCCTTCTTAATGTCGATAGAAAGATACTGGCAAAGATTCTTTTCTGGCACCTATCGTCAGTAGCAGAGTCTTTGCTTTCTCGCCATCAGCACTGTTCGGTCCAGGGTAGAAGCACCTTCACAGCGGTTTTAGCTGTCCGGGAGGCCTTGGAGCGGTGCAGGGCTGCAGGCTGGGGAAAGTATTTGCTGATGTTGGATCAGGCAAAGGCTTTTGATCGTGTTAACCATGAGTATCTGTGGTTGCTCCTTAGTAAGTACGGTCTGCCGGGTGGTTTTATCGATTGGTTAAAGGTCTTGTATAAGGGGGCAGAAAGCTTTCCTCTTGTTAATGGTTGGGTTGGGCAGTCCTTTGAGGTTGGCTCCGGGGTGCGCCAGGGTTGTCCTCTGAGTCCCCTGCTCTATGTGTTTGCAATCGACCCCTTCATCAGGAGGCTAGAGGGCGGCATGTTGTGTGGGGTGCCAGTGGGGCTCCCGGGTGAGCCACCTTTGAGGGTTGTTGCCTATGCGGACGATGTGTCGGTGATTGTCACTGGGGCAGATGAAGCAGAGGAGGTGGTCTCTCTGACATCACGTTATTCTAAAGCATCAGGCTCCAAGATCAATCAGGAAAAGAGTGAAGTTTTTTTGGATGGGAAAGGAAGGTGAGGGGTTTGATCTCCCGGTCACCTTTCCAGTGCCCCAGGAAAGAATTAAGATTCTAGGCATTGAATTTGGACCCGGCGATTATGGCCTCAAAAACTGGGAAGGCAGACTGGAAATTGCCAATACTAAGGTGGTCAACTGGAAGAGATGGAAGTTATCTCTCAGGGAAAGGGTTGATCTGATTAAGACTTACCTGATTCCGATCTTCTTGTATGTCAGCTTTGTCTGCATCTTGCCAGTGTCTCTCTATTCTAGGGTCAGTAGTGTGTTCTTCCAGATGCGGTGGGGGAACAGACTGAACCCCATCAAGAGGAATGTCACCTATCTATCCAGGAGGGAGGGTGGCTTAGGTATGGTCAACCCAGTTCTTTTCTTTTCACTGCTATTTCTCAAATTTAACATTGGTAATATGCTTGCAGTGGAACCTCCTGTATGGGTTGGCATATTTAGATCTTGGTTTAGGCCTTTTCTGGGACTTTGGGAAGAAGGTGGCCAAGTGAAGAATCTCAGGGGTCATCGTGATCAGCTACCAGCCTATGTCGCTCCGTACCTGAAGTTACTGCGGCAGTGGCGATTGTCGGCTGAAGATCTCAGATCGGTTCCGAGGAAAGTCCTTATGAGTCGAGTCTTGAGCGAAGTCTTTCATGACCCACTGGCCTTAAGGGATTGCCCAGGCCCAGTTTTGAGGGTAGGGTTAAGATTGATTAATTTGGACAGAGTACCCCCTAAATTTAGGGATCTTGGCTGGTTGTGCTTCCATGGGAGGCTCTATGTTCGGGGCAATTTGAAATTCCGCAGTGGGGTGGATCGTAGCTGTCCTCGGGAGGAGTGTGCAGGTGAGGAGGAGACTATGGACCATTTTCTGCTTCATTGCCCCTTTTAACATAGAGGTGTACAAACAGGTGGGACGGGCCCTCGGTGTTCCTTTCCTTTCCAGGCTGGGTTATGCTGAGTGGGTGTACGGAGCATTCAATACTGGTGGGGTTTTTTGTTTGGATACACTTTTTCTAGTTTGCCTAGTAGTCCGTTATTTCACCTGGAACGCACGGTGTCAGGTCAGCACTCGGCATAAAATCCTTCCTGTTGAGGTGGTGGTGTATGACATTCTGCATGAGGTGGAGAAGACTCGGGTGCTTGAGAGAGACAAGCGGAGTCGGGGGGCTTGGTTGAAGGCGTGGAGGGGTTTCAAGCCTCCCTGACTGCCAGGAGTCTCTTTCCTGGGTGTGGCTGTCTGTCTCTTATCACCCGAGATTTTATAACTTATCATTCATTTTTGATAAATGGCTGCGTACATAGGTGATGGGTTGTGCCTCTTAGGCCCTCTCTGCTGCTTTATGTAAATAGTTTTCTAAACATGTTTTGCTAATGGACTATGTATATATTGTATATATTCTGAACGTTGATGTGTATTCCTTTGTTTTCTGTTGACGTTTTATAATATGGTTTTGTTTTTTACTTTTGTATAAAATTGGTCGCTTGATTTTTTTTTTTAATAAAAGATCAATAGTGTCCCATCATTGGTGTCAGTGGGAGGAATAGTGCCCCATCATTGGTGTCAGTGGGAGGAATAGTGCCCCATCATTGGTGTCAGTGGGAGGAATAGTGCCTCATCATTGGTGTCAGTGGGAGGAATAGTGCCCCATCATTGGTGTCAGTGGGAGGAATAGTGCCCCATCTATGGTGTCAATGAGATTAATATTTCTCCATCTTTGGTGTGAGGAATGATGCCCTAACTTCCCCATAAAGGCAAGCAAAGGGCCATAACCGGCCCGTGGGCCACAGATTGGAGACCACTGGGCTAGGGAGTGATATGTTGTCTTTTCATTGCTTTTAACCCTAAAAAGGAAAGACCACCATACGTGGTTTTAGGGTGGTAGTGGTGAAGTCTGAGTCACCTGAATGAGTAAAGTTTGGTGGTGATAGCGCTATGAATGTGACAGGGGTTTCATTTGTACTGCCCCATTTGTACAGCTCTGATCACCTGTTTGGTCCAGGGATACACAGGCTGCTC
This sequence comes from Lithobates pipiens, assembly GCF_037356315.1. Classification (NCBI taxonomy): domain Eukaryota; kingdom Metazoa; phylum Chordata; class Amphibia; order Anura; family Ranidae; genus Lithobates; species Lithobates pipiens. The sequence continues at coordinate 23,210,773 of NW_027507748.1, forward strand.
TTAACATTCTACTGACTGGTTTTATCAGCACAGACTTTGTTGCAGCAATCACAAGATTTGTTTGGCATAATTTCCATACTCTGGTATCGGTTTTCTCCTGAGAATGGCCCATCACCTGCAGGGTGTGATCTTTATTGGACACCCCCGCCCTCTCTGTGGAATGGTACTATATAAGCCCAGGTTGCTACCTGAGAGGTATCAGTCTGTTGAGAACTTTGCAAACATGAGTGCAAGTGTAGTAGTTGGGGCACCAAGTGAGCCCAGAGACCCTACTGAAGAGGATCAAGCCATCCTTGATGCGGTAAGTGGTTGGGGATCCAATCTGAAGGGCTTGTTAGCACCGGGTGTGATGATCTGCATTGGGATCCTGAGATAACAATTAATCTCTGTGTGTCCTGTGCTCTCCATACAGGTGTGTTGTAGTAAATGTATTACAATGTGTCAGTATGGAGATGAATTATTTTTTTAATTGTAAATTCTGCAATGCATAGTAACAATGTACACCAGTGTGCATCATAATGAGTGTTGGTATGAATGGACCCCAATTAAGGCACTAGAATGTATTTATATTAGCTAGAAATTGTAGGGGGGGTGGTTGTGGGGTGTGGTGGTGTTTTTTTTTTTTTTTTTGGGACATCTCCAAAAGCTGGTCACACAGCTTACAATCTAAAGGGGGGGGGGGGTTGTTTAACCACCCACCCCAAAAAATAAATAAAACTCGCACTAATGGGTGGTGTCCATCCTGTACAGAGAGCTTGTGGCTGAAGCTGTGTAGGCAGCCTATGTCCTGTTATTAGGATGCAGAGGCTGAGTAAACACCGCTGCATGTTCCTATTGTGCGTGTGCGTGTGTGTGTGTGTGTGTGTCTGGCTGGCTGGCTGGCCCCTGGACACATTTGTGCATTCAGGACCGTTCTCCACACCTGTTGACTTGGGACTTGTGGCTGTGTTCATATAGAGCAGTGATGGTGAACCTTGGCACCTCAGATGTTTTGGAACTACGTTTCCCCATGATGTGACACTACACTGCAGAGTGCATGAGCATCATGGGAATTGTAGTTCCAAAACATCTGGGGTGCCAAGGTTGGCCATAGAGTAATGGGTATACCCGGCTGCATGAACCAACCACTCATCCACATGGCCAGATTACTTGTGTAATTGAGCCCTAAAATGTTCTAGTGAGTGGAAATTTCTATTCCACCAGAAGATCATTTTGCGAGGTCAGGTACTAGTATTGGATGAGAAGACCTGCCTTATAGTTCTTTCCAATTCATCTCAAAGATGATCAGTAGGGTTGGGGTCAAGCCTCTATGGAGGACACTTTGATTTCCTCAACCCATGTCTCTATGGATGGTGATCAGTAGGGTTGAGGTCAAGTCTCTGAACAAACCACTCAAGTTCCTCCACACCAAATTGGCCAAACTGTCTTTATGAAACTGGATTTTTACATAGGGACACTTGTGCTGGAACTGAAGGGTCTTCACCAAACTGTTGCTCCAAGGTAGGAAGTGCATGACTTCTTTTTCATATTGTAGTATTAAAGTGGTGGTCCAGGAAAAAAATTAAAAGCCAGCAGCTACATACTGCAGCTGCTGGCTTTTAATAAATGGACACTTGCCTGTCCTGGAGTCCAGCGATGTCATCAGCTGTCAAGTGCTGCCACCGCCATTGAGGATAAGGGTACCTGGCAGTGTAGCCTTTTGGCTTCATGCCAGGAACCCTACTGTGCATGCTCGAGGCCCCGCTCCTCTCCCATATTTTCCTGGTGGCCTGATTCCACAGCCGGACGTGGGAAAGGATACCTGTCAAAGACGGGTCTCCTGTCTTCCCCCCCTGAAAGGTGCCAATTGTGACACCGGAGGGGAGGAATCCGCTGAGCGGAAGTTCCACTTTAGGGTGGAGCTCTGCTTTAATCGTACACTTCACTGGAACTATATCTTGTAAGGGGGTTCACATTATTGTACCTCCCAACTTTGAGATGGGACTCGGGACACCTATTGGCAAAAATATGTAGGCATAGGAGACATACCCCTTAAAGGAGACTTGTCCCAAAAAAGTTAAAGCCACAAGTGCGTGGCTTTTTATTTATTTTTTTTATTTTCCTCTTCCTCCTACTATTCTTTCATACTGGCTTCTGGACATTACAAAAGCAGCATTTTACAGAGTGTGTGTACTATGTAAGCAAGGCTGTGATGAATGGGTTCCATTCATGACTGCTTATTTGATGTTGGCTGTGATTGGCTCAAGGTTATCATGGTACCTGACTACCCAGGACCCAGTCATACCATGCAGCCAATCACAGCACGTCAACAGTAACTAAACTGTCATGAATGTTAAACCATTGCTTATAACAGTGAGTTTCCCTGTTTATAAGCAATTGTGTTAAAAAAAATAAACAAAATCCCTGATCACCCCATACCCCTGGAGTAGTATTTCTATGGTGACACTGAACTTATCTGACAAGATGTAAAAAAACAAACTGGGGGGGGGGTGGATTTTTTCTTTCTAAAGTGACAAACTCACAACTTCAAAACTTTTCTTAATACTTTGGCCTATCTACTTTACAAAAAGGGGGGGAATATTTGTACTGTCCTGGCACTTTAGGACCTTTGTGCACTGGTCCACCTATTTAGTGGAGGGGGGGTTATATTGTGGGGTTGTTTGTCAGGGGTTGGGCTTGGCCCCTTAGCTCCTGTGAAGGAAACTCGTAAGACACCAGCATACCAAGACAATTTCATGCTCCCAACTTTGTGGGAACAGTTTGGGGATGGCCACTTCCAACATGACTGCCCACCAGTCCACATAGCGAGGTCCATAAAGACGTGGAGGAACTTGAATGGCCTGCACAGAGTCCTGACCTCAACCAATAGAACACCTTTGGGATGAATTAGAGGGGAGGCTGTGAGACAGGCCTTTTCGTCTGACCTCACAAATGCTCTTCTGGAAGAATGGTCAAACATTCCTATAGACACACTCCTAAACCTTGTGGACGGCCTTCCCAGAAGAGTTGAAGCCGTTATAGCGGCAAAGGGTGGGCCAACTCAATATTGAACCCTACGGACTAAGACTGGGATGTCATTAAAGTTTGTGTGTGTGTGTGTGTGTGTGTGTGTGTAGGCAGGCGTCCCCATACTATATTTGGTAGTATAGCATAATCTGGAATGTAAAGGGAAGCATTTTCCATAGGCTTTTCTGATGCCTTTTATGCAAAAGTGCTCTAACTTCCCTTAATGTGAAAGCAGCCAAAGTGGACCATCCCCTTCATTAAAAAAAGCATCGTACAACTTTGCATGCTGACATGCAGTGTTTTTTTTTTTTTTTTTAACCTCTTAGGTGAAGCCACAGTATGAGCAGCAGTCTGGGACTAACCCTGGAAGATTTAAGGCAATCCTCGTCAGTACTCAGCCTGTTGCCGGAACAATTTACATTTTCAAGGTAATGCTTTGGGTTTTATAGAACATTGTCAGTTTAGGGCTCAATGCTATAATGCCCCCCCCCCTCCCCCCCCAGTAATACACTATTATACATTTTATATAGCTCTAACATGTACTGCAGTGCTGTACAGAGGAAAGGAAAGATGGTGATAAGAGCAAACACTGTTATGAGGCAAGTAAGCTAAAACCACATAATACACATACAATGTCGATTTAAAAATGATGAACCCAATGTATAGTAATATTAATCGATTAGTATTAAGAGTCCTGATGTAGAACTAAGTCCATATATAAACAGCACTGGTGGCACCTCCCTTATGAGTGAAGCAGACTCTGGCATGTGAGATAACAAGGTGCGCCCACTAAGTGCAGTATGTTGGAATCAATAAAACTTGCTATAATCATTCAAATGGCTACTAACATGCCAGGTGTGAGAAAGCGGGCATGGGGGTATCCTCTGTATGGGATGTGAGGTCACTGTAGTAGGGTCTGGAAATCCATCCAGGGGGCTGTCCCGGTGGGCTGCAGGGAGATGGAGCAGCCCGGTGTCTTGTCAGTGTCTGCCCTGTACTGCGCTTGCGCAATACGGAGAACAATGGAGATGCTGAAAGTCTCTGCTGAATGGCACCTGCGCACTTAATAGTACCTTCTGCCCTGAGTCCAGGTTCAAGCCCCACCATCCAAGTGGACATAGAGTTAGAATAAAAATTTGCTGAGTGTAGCGAGGCCGTGACCAAAGCGTGTTGAGCAAAGCGAGCCCGCAAGGGGCCCTGTTACTATGTGCTGTTTTACATCTTCTATGTCCACTTGGATGGTGGGGCTTGAACCTGTCCTCAGGGCAGAAGGTACTATTGAGTTCGCAGGCGGCCTTCATCTTCAGACTTTTGGCATCTCCTTGTCTGTGCAGTACGGGGTGGACGCGGGGTTCTCCATTCGGCCGCTCCGTAAAACAATCGCGGGGATGCCCGCGGCGATCAAGTCCGCGGGTCCCGCGACCGGACTCACGGGGGTCCCGACCAGCGCTGGGCGGCAAATTTAAAGGGACGTACATGTACGCCCATTTGCCTGCCCATGCCATTCTGTCGACGTACATCGTCGTGCGCTGGTCGGCAAGTGGTTAAAGGAGCCATTAATCTATCATATAAGAAATGCATTTAAAAGTAGAAATGCTGATCTACATCCCTTGCATCAGGGTCCCCAGAGGGACTCTCCTTCCCTTGGGGACCCCTACAGAGACTTGGACCCCAGATTCGGGGCTGTAGCCCCAAAAGCCACCCCTAGCGACGCCACTGCTTTATTATATTGAGGCCACACCAAGATTGGAGTAAAACAAATATATTAAAATGAACAAACCTCTGTTATTAACCCATCAGTCTACCTAGCTGTTGGTCTTTGCAGGATCTTCCACTTCCATCTTTGGAAACAATACTGCACTGCGGTACCTCTCAAAATGTGTTAATAGGCCTCAAGCCGACAGGCTGGCTCAGACAACCACTGACCGCAGTCCACCCAGTACCAATTCCCAGCTAAAGCTCCGTTTTTAGCTGGAATACCACCATCAGGACCCATTCCAACGATAGGTCCTGAACTCTTCCTTCTGAAAAATCTTCCTTTCCCCTCACACACCCACCACTGCCGCGACATCTGATATCCCATAAGCCTGTCACAAAAAATGCAAACAATGAAACAAGGGGATGGTGAGCTGGAGCTTTCCCTCACGCTGTGATTCATGGGGAAGGGCCTGATCTCAGCACCTTCCTAAGACACCCCCTATCTCCTGTTACCTGTACCCTGTTTCCTATGCCATGTCTGCCATTATTTTATTTAGCTTCAAGCTTCCCTTTCCAGCAGTTGTCAATTCATCAAAGGAGCTTACACTCTAATGTCCTTGTGTCAGTCCTTGCCCCACAGGAGCTTGCAAACTAAAGTAGCCCCCAGGCGCCTGAAAACTGTTCTTCTGGTAGAACTCTTAACCACTTACAGACCGGACCATTTTGCTGGTCAAAGATCAGACCACTTTTTGCGATTCGGCACTGCGTCGCTTTAACTGACAATTGTGCAGTCGTGTGACGTGGCTCCCAAACAAAATTGATGATTCCTCCCCCCCCCCCAAATAGAGCTTTATTTTGGTGGTATTTGATCACCCCTGCGGTTTTTATTTTTTGCACTATAAACAAAAATATAGCGACAATTTTGAAAATGCATTTTTTACTTTTTGTTATAATAAATATCCCCAAAAATATATAAACTTTTTTTTTTTCCCTTAGTTTAGGCCGATATGTATTCTTCTACATATTTTTGGTAAAAATTGCAATAAGCGATTGATTGGTTTGCGCAAAAGTTATAGAATTTACAAAATAGGGCTTTTTTCCTCTGTCACTTGATCAGATGTTGGCTGACATCCATCCATAGACCTCTACGGAGTTTCTCTTCAGGTCCACCCAAAAAAAAAAAAAAATTGACAGGCAGACTTGAATAGATCATCCGTGTGAAAGGGGCCTCAATCTCCACAGGTAAAACTTAAATTTTGCAAGTTGCATGTTTTTGTGTTACAGAGAAGGTCTAGGGCTGGAATTATTGCTCTCGCTCTACCGATCGCGGCGATACCTCGTATGTGGGTGCTACTGCACGTGAGCTTGCCAGGGCATGTTTAAAAATGAAAATAACTTTTTTATATTTATTTTTTTAGACTTTTTTTTTTTTTATGTCACTTTTATTCCTATTACGAGGCATAAAACATCCCTTGTAATAGTAATAAAAGCATGGCAGGGCCTCTTAAATGAGATCTGGAGTCAAAAAGACCTCATGTTTCATATTTACACTATAAAAGTGTGCAGGGGCGTAACTATAGGGGGTGCAGCAGTCGCGACCGTAACTGGGCCCTGTGCTGCAGGGGGCCCATGCAGCCCCCCCTACATATGGCCGGCAGCAGCATAGGCAACTAGGGGTACCAGTGCACCATGCACACGGGTGGCTGGAGGTGGAGGGTGACTACCAGAGCTCCACGCTCCATTATCGCACTGGCTGCTCTTGAGTTGTGCATTCCCCCGCATGACCTGTGTCCTCGGCCGGCTCCTCAGAGTACCCCTCTCCTGCTCCATGCATTGCCGCTCAGTCCGATGTCTGTTCTCCCCGGCCAGAGTACCGCCCCCCCTGAGTCCGGTCCACACTGCACTGCATACTTCTCCCGGGTAAACAAACTTTAAGCACACAGATGCAGTGCAGCCCTATGAGAGCCCCCCGGAGGTCACTGCAGGCTTGTCTGCCAGCCCCCCTCCTCCCCCGTCATACACAGATGATGAAAGGTCTTTCTGGGAGATATGCTGATCACCCGTCCAGCAGACTGGATGGAGCCCAGGCCAACATGGATGAATGTGCGACCTACAGCTTGGTCATGGTGAGTGAGAGGACCCCATCCCCCACACACCATTACATACCCCAGCCATCTCACCCTGGGGACAGGGGCCCCTTCTCACGTGGGGACAGGGAACCCTTCTCACCTGGGGGCAGTAACTTCATCTGCCCTGGAGAAAAGGACCTCATCTCTTCTGGGGACGGGGACCCCATCCTGCCTAGGGACGGTCCCCCAATGGGGCACTAAAAAATAAAAAAAAACTACTGATACCAGTGGTGGAACTACAGGGCTCACAAAGGTCATACCTGTGACCACGCCCTGGAGTTCCACCGCTGGACTTGGAGGGAAGGGCCCTGGCTGGGGTTCAGGGGGGCCCTTCATGGTTTCTTGCATCGGGGCCCTGAAGGCTCTAGTTACGCCACTGGGCGTGTGGTGGTCTGGAAATGGTTAATATAATGGTGGAATTAACTTTGTTTTTCAGGTGGACATTGGAGAGGACAAGTATATCCACGTTTGTGTCTTGGTACCTCTGCCTTTTACAGGTGAGGGACCCACTTTGTTGTCTTTCCAGACAGGTAAGACCAAGGATGATGAGCTGAGGTGTGGAGATGAGGGCCAATCGCAGTGATCAGAACCTCCCATCCTCTTCAAACTCAAAGGACCAGCGACAAGGGGGTTAAAGAGCCTGGAAGTAGATGATCTGATCTTCCAGAAATGCACTTGGCTGACGACGCACAACATCCTCCTGGACTGAGATTTCCAGACTTTAATCCTGAACACTAATGATCTATAGAACAGACGCATATTCATTTGTAATGTCCTGTTCAGTGTTATCTTATTGTAATGAGAACTGAGTAATGCAATAAAATATCTTTGAAGAGGGTTTTTGTTGCCTAAATTTGCAAATCTAAAGCCACACTTTGTAAATCTTAACTCATCTGAGCTCCCAACTTTATTCTGGACCCACCCTTACATAATTGGGGTATTTGTGTGTGGGGGGCTTTAATAATCTTAATGCTGCAGAACAGCACTTTTGCTTTTCATGCCCAGGCCCCCTCTACCACCTGGGAAGTCCACATCCAGGACTGAGGAATATTTGCATATTTGGGGGATAGTGGGGTTGTCACCTGTCCAGGATTCACCCAGACAGTCTGGGTTTTTGAATTGTGTCTGGTTTGCAGTCGGCCAGAAAACTGGACAGATTATTCAGACCAGTCTGTGGCTCCCTAAGATGGCTGGAGAGAGAATTGGGTTTCCTCCTCCCTGCAGGGGGTGATGGAGCTGGCTCAGAATTGGGAGGAAGGAGCTGCATTTTCAGTTTGCTATGGGGGGGGAAGACAACTGATGTGTGGAAGGACACCTCTGGGTACCTGATGTACTGGGGGGGGGGGGCACCTAGGGTTGCCACTTTTTTGAATGCAAAAAAAAAAATGGAGGGGGAGGGAGTGGCAACCCTTTCATTTGTTTTTAAATACTACAAAAAACTGCATGCGACTAAAGTGTTCAGGTTTGGCTTTAAGAAAAGGTGGCAACCCTAGATGCCATGCCTGCCCAGGTGTCTATAAAGTCTTAGAACCAAGCCACATGCCAGGTCCCAGACTCTTGTAAGATCAGAGTGGCTGTGGGATAAGGAGTTCCTCATTGACCACAAAACGAAAAAGCCTATTTTTAAACTTGGTGTTTAAAAGTTATGTAGCAGTGGCTCCTGAAGAGCATGTGCTATGCGTTTTTTAAAGCTATGCCTGGACTGCAGTTTAGTTTGGGTACAATTGTCTAAATTTAGACTTCAGCATCAGTTGGACTGTGAGATGTTCAGCCTAGCCACAGAGGGCACTGTCTCTTCTGGCAGGTGTGGAACTATGGTCTGGTTAGGTGCTTAATTTACTCTCTCAGAGCCCACCTAGTGGGAGTGGCGCTCTCGCTGTGCTTTCTGGGAGAGGGTATTTAAGATGCAGACATCACGTGGTTGTGTTCCAGTCCAGAATGATGTACTGACTTCATGGTCCTGCTCCTTCTGACCAGCCCCCAGGAAGGCTATGGCCTGGGGTGCGGATCCACCCGATTTTGATGTCTCGGGCTGGCTAGCCTGAGGCAAGGAAACTAAAGGAGGATTCTGAGGTGGTTGGGTGCCGTCTCCAGTTTGGGGGAGACCCAGTGACTTCAAGCATTCCAGGGGAGGACTGTTCAGAAGACCAAGTACGGGTTGGTTTCTTAGTAAGAGCCTGGAAGGGCTGAAGTACCCAAGATAATCTGGTCTTGTGGATATTGCCAAGCTGGCTGAAAGATCCAGGTATCCTACAGGTGTTTCTAAGTCTAGTTTCCCTACGTGTTCTTAAAATGTCTGTGGCAGAGACATATTCCTGTAAGTTCTGTGACAAAGACTTTGTTCCTGAGTAAGTACCTTGTTGGCTGCTGGGCCTTGTGAGAGAGGGACTGTCCAACCTGAGTGATCATCCAGTTGCGAATGGCTATTCTCTGGGTGCAGTCAAAGTAAGCAAGTTCTTCAACATTTAGAATTTAACACTAATAGTACCCCTGGACTTCTCCAACCCTCTGATCCCAATTTATGAGACTGTTCATTGTCTACATGTTGCGAATAAAATCCATTCAACTGGATCTGTTGTCAGTCTCTTGAGTTACTGGGCCATCTATCACGGGACACCCCTATATGTGAAACGGGAACAGAAGGTAACTGTAATCCCAAATCTAACCAGCAGCTCCTTTGGGGGGGTAGTGCTACAGTTTTTTGTTAGAATATTTATTTCCCCAGTTGTCTTCCAGGACAGCCCTTGAGAGATGGAGTACCTCCCATCGCCACAGGAAACACATTGCCAATCAGTTCAAAAGGCAGACCTTCAGGTCCCTGGTCAGTCATTTGTGTTTCCTCCGTCGGAGGAACACGTTGCTTGAAGGAACCAGGAGGACTACATCTCTCAGGGGCTGCCTGAAGAGGGTGAACCTGCGCTGGGGGACTGGGTCCTGTCTGGCAGGTTCTCTGCTAGTCCATATTTTTTCTCTTTTTAGGGCTCGGGTACTGTCCAGCATTGTAGGAGCTGACCCGCTCCCTTCCTCTCTCCAGTGCCGAGGTGGCCAGCGTCAGGCTGATGCGAGTTGCCCCTGAGAGCAGTGCGGCAGCCTGTGTCCTCCTCTGCGCTGATAGCGGTGGGGGTCGGAGACGCCGTTGCGTCATTTCCGGCGGACCCGCGTCATCCCTGTGTGCTGAGACTCCGGTTCCGGGTCTCTGAAAGGCACAGGGAGGAAGAGGAAAGCCCACACTGTGCCTGTTCGATCCCGCCAGCGTCCAGCTGCACCGGACTGGCGGCGGGATCCGGATCTCAAGGGGGACCATGGAGGCTAATCCCCAGGACGCTCCGGGGGAGGCAGGCACCAGTCAAAACCAGGTAGGCTGCTGGGCACGTCATTACACTGGTGGTTGGTGGTAGTGCTAAGGCTGGGACTTGTAGTACACCAGGGCGGTGTTCACTTAACAGATCGGGTGATTGTGTGTGTGGTGGTACAGCACAGGTGTTCCCTAGCATATTAAGTCTAATTACTAAGGATTCCCTCTTTCTTGTTTCAGACTAAGGAAGCCCCAAGGGAAGATAAATCTGGCCGCAAAAAATGTCCAAACTGTGGAAATAGGTTATCTTCGGGTTCTGGTAAAGCCTTATGCAAACAGTGTATTGCAGGCATTCTCAAAACAGAGGCAGATTCCCCCTTGGCTAAGTTTCTGGGCTCCTTTTAAAGAGGAAATGGCTTCAACTTTTAAATCACTTCGTGATTTGATTACGGACGAATCTCCTCCTCACCATGCCTTACGACACCTAGTTCCGGGGAGCCCCGTATAGTCAGGGAGCATAGCCCCGCCTTAGTTAGTCCTGAATCCTCTGACGTTAATTCAGATCAAGATGAGGATCAGGCTGTAGCTAACAAAGTATAAGCTTTCTCTTGAGGAGCTTTTGAGCGCCATTTATGATACGCTGGAAATTGATGTAAAAGAGACTCCATTATCCAGGCATGATTTAATGTATGAGGCTATGGGGAAGAGGAAGGTGAAAGTTTTTCCCATACATAAGGTACTTTCTGATCTGGTTCTTAAGGAGTGGTCTGAACCAGACAAAAAAGTCTTTCCCAATTCCTTAAAAAGAAGGTTCCCTTTTGACGAGAGCCCAGAGGCGGTCTGGAATAAGAATCCAAAACTAGACGCACCTCTTTCCAAGGTCTCAAAGCAATCTGACTTGGCCTTCGAAGACATGGGTCACCTAAAGGATCCAATGGATAGAAGGACAGATGTGGTCCTAAAGAGGGCCTGGAATGCCTCCATGGCCGGGTTAAAACCAGCTCTAGCCACATTTTGTGTGGCTAGAAATTTGGAGTTCTGGCTATCACAGCTGCAAGAGCATCTAAAAGCAGGCACTCCTAGGGCTGAGCTATTAAAGACCTTTCCTATGCTCTTTAAGGCCATGAGTTTTATCTCTGATGCCTCCACTGATTCAGTGAAATTTATGGCTAAAACAGAAGCACTTTCAGTGGCAGCTAGGAGAGCGGTGTGGATGAAGACATGGGGTGGTGGCATCCAAATCTCGCTTATGTAGTGTCCCTTTTACAGGGGATTTGGTCTTTGGCTCTGAATTGGATACCGCCTTAGAAAGGATGGCAGACAGGAAGAAGACTTTTCCCATCAAAACGAAAAATTTTCAAAGAAAAATTTTTCGTCCCTTTAAGGAACCCTCCAAAGGGGAGGAGTTCAAGCCTAAAAAGCACTGGACAGGTCAAAAAGGAAAGGGAAAAGGGGGCTTACTTTTTAGCCGCCCCAGCCAGGCCCCTAAGCCCCAGTGACGTCAGGCTCCCTGTGGGGGGAAGGTTATCAAGCTTTCTTCCACAATGGGAGAAGATAACCTCAAACAAGTTTGTTTTAAACATAATAAAGAAAGGGTATGCACTAGAGTTTCAAAACTGCCCACCCTCAAAGTTTCTGTTAACAAAACTCCCGAGCCATTCAGAGAAGGCCAGGGCTTTACCTTTGTTGATAGGGGAAATGGTGGATCAAGAGGTATTGACACCAGTCCCCGTTCAGGAGCAGGGGGACGGTTTTTACTCTCATATATTTGTGGTAAAAAAAAGCCGTCTGGGAAGTTCAGACTGATTATGAACCTCCACCCTCTGAATCTCTCCATCCGATACAAGAAGTTTCGGATGGAATCGATCTATTCAATAAGGAATCTTCTCCAAGAGGGAGTATTTATGGCTACCCTGGATTTAAGGGACGCTTATCTGCATATACCTATAAGGAAGGAATGCCAGAAATTTCTTCGCATTGCTATTCAGATGCAAAGATTTATCATTTTCAGTGCAGAGCTCTTCCATTCGGACTGTCAGCCTCCCCGAGAATCTTTACCAAAGTTCTCGGGGAAGCATTAGTTCCGTTAAGACTTCAGTCGGTCTCGATCATTCCATATCTAGACGACTTACTACTGATGGCCCACTCGGAGAAAAAGCTCTCTCAGGACTTACAGTTAACACAACTCAGTTTAGGACAGCTGGGATTGATTATCAGTCAGGAAAAATCCAAGACTGTTCCTACTCAGGAGATCCTATACCTAGGCTACAAAGTCAGCTCAGTGGAGAAAACGATAGTTCTGCCGGAGGAAAAGATTTTGAACCTTTGGCGCAGAATCTCTTTTCTCCAAACCTCTTCCAAGTGCATAGTCAGAGAGATCATGTCAGTGCTAGGCCTCATGATGGCAGCCATTCCAGCTGTGCAATGGGCCAGGTTCCATCAAAGAGACCTCCTGGGTTTCTTGCTAAATCACTTGAAGGGCAAGGAGTTGGAGGAAGAGGTATCACTTCCCAGAAGAATAAAACGCAGGGAAGAACGCAGGGAACCTAAACAAGGGGGGTACTCTGACCACAGATGCGAGCAGTTGGAGTTGGGGAGCTCATCTTAACTCAGACTGGGCCCAGGGCCTGTGGACTCAGGAGGAGAGGCTTCTCTCTTCCAATTGTAAGGAGTTAGCGGCAATCCTCAGGGCCATTTTGGCCTTCCAGACCTTGCTACAGGGTCATCATCTACAGGTCCGCTCAGACAATATGATGGCTGTAGCATATCTGAACAAACAAGGAGGTACCAGAAGTCCTCGTTTAATATCAGTGGCCAGGCACATTTTTCAGTGGGCAGAGTCCAATCTAAAATCCATTTCTGCGATTCATTTGAAGGGGGAGATGAACAGCACTGTGGACTTCTTGAGTCGACAACAAGTATCGAATCAAGAATGGTCACTACATCCAGAAGTTTTCAATCTGATAGTAACTCACTGGGGAAGGCCAGTAGTGGATCTTTTTGCAAACATGTCGAATGCAAAAGTCCAAAATTTTTGCTCTCTATGCCCAGGGGATTGTCCCTTGGCAGTAGATGCTTTTCAAACTCCATGGTCGTTCAGCCTGGCATATGCGTTTCCGCCTCTCCACCTTATCCCAAGGGTTCTAGCAAAGTTCCTTGAGGAGGAGACTTGCTTAACCACTTGCCGCCCACCCTATTACAAATAGACGGTGGCAAAGTGGTTTCATAATCCTGACCGGACGTCATATGACGTCCTCAGGATTATGAGCCGCTGCGCGCCCCCGGGGGCGCGCATCGCGGCGATCGTTGTTGCGGGGTGTCAGTCTGACACCCGGCAACTATGATCTCGGTAAAGAGTCTCCGACGGAGACTCTTTACCACGTGATCAGCCGTGTCCAATCACGGCTGATCACAGTGTAAATGGGAAGAGCCGGTGATCAATTATCAGCACACCCCCCCCCCATGGATGCCAACACTGGACCACCAGGGACGCCACCAGACCACCAGGGAAAAGGTAATCCTCCCTAGACCACCAGGGATGCCAATGGTCAGCACAATGGATGCCAATCAGTGCCCATAATGGATGCCAATCAGTGCCCACAATGGGCATCACTGATTGGCATGCATTATTGTTTGGCACTGATTGGCATCCATTAGTACAGTATAACACCAATGCCGCCTATGAGCGCCCACCTGTGCCGCCTATGAGTGCCCACCTGTGCCTCCTATCAGTGCCCACCCATGCCCATCTGTGCCGCCTATCCATGCCCATCTGTGCCGCCTATCCATGCCCATCTCTGCCGCCCATCCATGCCAATCCGTGCCAGCTATCAGTGTCCATCCGTGTCGCCCATCCGTGCCGCCTATCAGTGCCACCTATCAGTGTCCATCAATGCCACCTCATCAGTGCCACTTCATTGGTGCCCATCAGTGCCGCCTTATCAGTGCCCATCAGTGTAGCCCCATCAGTGCCCATCAGTGAAGGAGAAAACGTACTTATTTACAAAGTTTTGAAACTGAAACAAAAAAAAAACATTTTTTTTTTCAAAATTTTCGGTATTTTTTTATTTGTAGGGAAAAAATAAAAACCGTAGAGGTGATCAAATACCACCAGAAGAAAGCTCTATTTGTGGGGAAAAAATGATAAAAATTTCATTTGGGTACAGTGTAGCATGACCGCGCAATAGTCATTCAAATTGCGACAGCGCTGAAAGCTCAAAATTGGTCTGGGCGGGAAGGTGTTTAAGTGCCCTGTATTGAAGTGGTTAATCCTGGTGGCACCATATTGGCCCAAAAGGCCATGGTTTACAATGCTGCTACAGCTGTCGGACCAGCCTCCACTGAGACTCCCCTGCAGACGAGATCTCCTGTCGCAGGGACCTCTTTTTCACCCTCAGGTAACCTTGTTGAACCTCTCGGCGTGGTTACTGAGGAGGAAATCTTGAGAAGTAAGGGTCTGACGGATAGGGTGATTCAGACCCTGTTACAGAGTAGAAAACCAACTACCAGGGCTATATATAGGAAAGTCTGGAGAAAATTCAATAGTTGGTTGGACAACTGTGGGAGGAAGGGCATGCACACAGCTGATATCCTTCAGTTCTTACAAGAGGGGGTAGACAAGGGGTTAACCCCTAGTACTATCAAGGTTCAGATAGCTGCCTTAATCGTGTACTTAGAAAGACGTTTGCAGGAAGATCCCTTCATTTCTAGGTTTTGTAAAGCAATCTCTAGACGTAAACCAGTCAGAGTCAACCAAACTCCTTCCTGGGATTTAGCTGTCGTTCTGAAAGCTTTCTTAGGATCTCCTTTCGAACCTATATCAGAGTCCTCTCTAAGATTGGTCACATTCAAGACAGTCCTGTTGGTAGCAATCACTTCAGCCCGTAGGGTTAGTGAGATGCAAGCTTTTTCAATAAGAGAACCATTCCTACAGATCTTGGAAGACAGAGTAATTCTAAAGACAGACCCTGGGCTCTTGCCAAAAGTGGCATCTAAATTTCACAGGACGCAGGACATTGTCCTTCCTTCCTTCTGTCAGAATGCATCAAATAAGAAGGAGGAAACCTTTCATTTGTTGGATGTTAAATGTTGTATTTTAGAATACCTTGAAGTGACAAGTCCGTTTAGAATCTCAGATTCCCTTTTCATCCTTTTTTCAGGTCAACGCAAAGGACAGAAGGCCTCAAAAGCCGCCATAGCTAGGTGGATCAGGTTAGCTATAGCAGAGGGCTATAGAGCAATGGACAAAGATCCTCCTAAGGGTGTTTGGGCCCATTCCACAAGGGCATTGGCGGCTTCTTGGGCAGAAAGGGCTGGTGCTACCCCGGAGCAAATTTGTAAGGCAGCCACGTGGTCAAGCTTTTCCACCTTTACAAAACATTATCGACTGGATCTAATGTCCAGTCAGGATCAGGCTTTTGGGAGGAAAGTCCTCCAGGCCGTGGTCCCACCCTAATCTGGTAAGTACTTAGGTATCCTCTCAAGGGCTGTCCTGGAAGACCACTGGGGAAAACTGGAGTTAGTACTCACCGGTAACTCCTTTTCCATGACAGCACGATCCCACCCTTTATTTTTTTCACAAGCTTAATACAATAACGATGTTGTTTGGTGTGGTTATGTTGTTGTGTTTTACAGTTCCATCCTTCGGTTCTTGGTAAATGACTGACTAGGGACCTGAAGGTCCGCCTTTTGAACTGATTGGCAATGTGTTTCCTGTGGCGATGGGAGGGACTCCATCTCTCAAGAGCTGTCCTGGAAGACCACTGGAAAAGGAGTTACCGGTGAGTACTAACTCCAGTTGTTTGGCCTAATGTCATGGACACATGACCGGACTTTCCGGCAGCCTAGGTTCGATGGTCTTCCCGCTGGACTTTCAGCGGACTCTTAATGGACTTTCCTAATGAACGGACTTGGACACACACAATCACACCAAAGTCTGAAAGATTCGAACATGATGACTTATGATCGGACTAGAATAAGGAAGTTCATAGCCAGTAGCCAATAGCCTGTCGGACTAGCATACAGACGAACTGATTTTTCGGCCGGACTCGAGTCCGGCGGAAAGATTTGAAACCTGTTTTAAATCTAAAGTCCGTCCGGTGGACTTAGAAAGAAGTCTTGACTCAAAATTGTCCCCAGGACTGCCCGTCTGTGTGCTAGTCCGCCGGACTTTTGAAATGAACGGACTTGCCCACACACGGAGTGAAGTCCATTTTGAACGTGGCTCCAGGTAGATGGAACTAGCGAAGGAAGTCAATATTGCCGCCTCTGTTGTCAAGATTAACACCTTGCTAGCCCCCAAAGTCCATAGCAGACCCTTATCTGAGCACGCAGCCTGGTCAGTCAGGAAAGGGGGTGGGGATGAGCGAGCGCCCCCCCCCCCCTCCTGCTGAGTCGTACCAGGCCACGATCCCTCAACATGGGGGGGTGCTTTGGGGAAGGGGGGCCCTGCACCCCCCACCCCAAAGCACCTTGTCCCCATGTTGATGAGGACAAGGGCCTCTTCCAGACAACCCTGGCTGTGGGTCTGCAGGCGTGGGACTTATAATAATCCAGGAGCCCCCTTTAATAATGATGTACCCCTACCCATTCACCTGGGGGAAAAAAAGTGTACATAAAAAAACACAACACAGGTTTTTAACTAGATGCCGACTGCCGGCCATCAAATGAAGGCCAGACGGCGCACCTATTGTGGCCGGAGGCCGTCATATGCACGTGCGCGCGCATCCCTGTTTCTTCGGTGGCGGCGTGTCACGCAGACACCGCTCACCACCGAAGGGGGTGAACAGCCATTCGTTATGGCTGTTTACCACGTGATCGGCCGTGATGAAGTCACGGCCGATCACAGATGGTCACACCCCGAACGTGCACGGCGCATGCGCGTGATCGTGAACACTGCTCGTCACCAACGCTGGTAAACAGCCATTGGCCGGCTGTTTACCCACGTGATCGGCTGTGATCCTTTCACAGTCGATCAATAAAATGTAAACAAACCGCGGTAACGGGATGTTGCCGGGTTCTCCTCCTCACACACCAATCGTGTGTGAGGAGGAGATTGCGGTAACATCTCGTTACCGCATACAGTAAACACCAATCATACTGATTGCCCCCCCAATAAAGAGGACCTATCACCACCCCTCATAGTACCTGTCAATCACAGTCCATCAGAGTACCTGTCACAGTCCATCAGAGTATTTGAGTACCTGTCCCAGCCCATCAGAGTACCCGAGTACCTGTCCCAGCCCATCAGAGTACCCGAGTACCTGTCCCAGCCCATCAGAGTACCTGAGTACCTGTCCCAGTTCATCTGAGTACCCGAGTACCTGTCCCAGCCCATCAGAGTACCCGAGTACCTGTCCTGGCCCATCAGAGTACCCGAGTACCTGTCCCGGCCCATCAGAGTACCCGAGTACCTGTCCCGGCCCATCAGAGTACCCGAGTACCTGTCCCGGCACATCAGAGTACCCGAGTACCTGTCCCGGCACATCAAAGTACCCGAGTACCTGTCACGGCCCATCAGTGTACCCGAGTACCTGTCACGGCCCATCAGGGTACCCGAGTATCTGTCACGGCCCATCAGGGTACCCGAGTACCTGTCACAGTCCATTAGAGTACCCGAGTACCTGTCACAGCCCATCTGAGTACCCGAGTACCTGTCACAGTCCATCAGGGTACACGAGTACCTGTCACAGTCCATTAGAGTACCGAGTACCTGTCACAGTCCATCAGGGTACCCGAGTACCTGTCACAGCCCATCTGAGTACCCGAGTACCTGTCACAGTCCATCAGAGTACCGAGTACCTGTCACAGTCCATTAGAGTACCGAGTACCTGTCACAGTCCATTAGAGTACCGAGTACCTGTCACAGTCCATCAGGGTACCCGAGTACCTGTCACAGCCCCTCTGAGTACCCGAGTACCTGTTCCAGTCCATCTGTGTACCAGAGTACCTGTCACAGTCCATCTGAGTACCCGAGTACCTGTCACAGTCCATATGAGTACCTGTCACCGCCCTTCAGAGTACCCAAATACCAGTCACTAAACCTTCAGAGTACCTGTCACCAGGCCATCAGAGTACCTGAGTACTTGTCACCAGGCCATCAGAGTACCTGAGTACTTGTCACCAGGCCATCAGAGTACCCGAGTACCTGTCACCAGGCCATCAGAGTACCCGAGTACCTGTCACCAGGCCATCAGAGTACCCGAGTACCTGTCACCAGGCCATCAGAGTACCCGAGTACCTGTCACCAGGCCATCAGAGTACCCGAGTACCTGTCACCAGGCCATCAGAGTACCCGAGTACCTGTCACCAGGCCATCAGAGTACCCGAGTACATGTCACCAGGCCATCAGAGTACCCGAGTACCTATCTCCAGCCCATCAGAGTACCCGAGTACCTATTTGCAGCCCATGTCTCATAGAATATATGTTGGGTTGTTTGCTTTCCAAAATGGAGTCATTTTGTGGGTAATTGCACTGTCCTGGTGGTCCAGGACCTTCAAAAGTGCGATGGGTAGGAATGAAATGAGATGTGTCATTTATGCTCCTAGAACGCCTGAACGTACTACTTCAATGTTGGGCCTCTCTATGTGGCCAGGCTGTGTAAAAGTCCTACACATGTGGTATCGCCATACTCGGGAGGAGTAGCAGAATGTATTTTGGGGTGTAATTTTTGCTATATACATGCTATGTGTTAAAAATATCTTATAAATTGACAATTTTGTGTAAAAAAAAAATGCGTTTTAATTTTTTTACACATATTCCAAAAACTTCTGGAAAAAAATTAACCATTCAAAAGACTCACTATGCCTCACAGATTATACGTTGGGGTGTTTGCTTTCCAAAAGGGGGTAATTTTATGGGAAATTCCATTGTCCTGGTACTCCAGGGACTTCAAAAGTGTAATAGGTGGTTGAGAAATGAGATGAGTCATTTTTGCTCGTAGAACATCTGAAGGTACTACATCAATGTTGGTGCTCTGTATGTGGCCAGGCTGTGTAAAAGTCTCACACATGTGGTATCGCCGTACTCGGGAAGAGTAGCAGAATGTATTTTGGGGTGTAATTTGTTGTATGCATATGCTGTGTGTGAGAAATAACCTGATAATATGACAATTTAGTAAAAAAAAAAATAAAAAAAAAAATCTTCATTTTGCAAAGAATTGTGGGAAAAAATGACAACTTAAAAAAACTCACCATGCTACTTACTTAATACCTTGGGATGTCTACTTTGTAAAAAGGGGTTATTTGGGGGATATTTGTACTTTCCTGACTTGTTAGTGTCTCAAGAAATGAGGTACACCTGATGTACTGAAGGCCTGATCAGAAGTGATCAATTTTCAGTGATTGGCACCATAGTTTGTAGACTCTATAACTTTCACAAAGACCAAATAATATATACTAATGTGGGTTATTTTTACCAAAGATATGTAGCAGTATAAATTTTGGCCAAAATTTATGAAGAAAAATTACTAATTAGCAAAATTTTTTGACAGAAACAAAGAAAAAGGCATTTTTTTCACAAAATTTACGTTTTATTTTATTTATAGCACAAAAAATAAAAAACCCACTAGTGATTAAATACCACTAAAAGAAAGCTCTATTTGTGTGGAAAAAAGGACGCAAGTTTCATATGGATACAGTGTTGGATGACTGAGTAATTGTCATTCAAACTGTGAGAGCGCTGAAAGCTGAAAATTGGTCTGGTCAGGAAGGGGGTGTAACTGCAATGTATTGAGGTGGTTAAAGTTCTTTATTAGACAGCTCCGGGGGTCTTCTCGTTGGACTCCTCTGCTATTTTCTGCTCTTTTGCTAGCTCTTTTACTAGCGGAGGGGCCCTTCTTTCTCCTTCGTCACCGCCGCCTGGGGGTCTTCTTCCGACTTCGGGGGGTCTTGTCGCTCTCTTCGGTTCTTCTTGCCGGGCCTCCGCTTTCTTCTTCCAGCTCTTTAACTAGCGTTGGCCCGGTCTTCTGTTGCTGTTGCCGCCACCGCCTTCTTCTTCTTCCTTCTTCTTTCTCTTCTTCCGATGTTGACACAACGCTCTCTCTGGCCATAATGGCAGGGACGCGTTGTGCGGTGACTTATATAGGGATAAGGGGCAGGGTCACCGGGTGATGTCACATGGTGACTCCGCCCCTTATGATGTCACAGTCCCAGCATCCTCCAGGACCTGATAGTCTGATCATGTGTACGCGGCTTTAGAGTCTGAAAAAGACTTGAGACTGGGACAGAGGTTCACCTTTCAGCAGGACAACGACCCTAAACATACAGCCAGAGCTACAATGGAATGGTTTAGATCAAAGCATATTCATGTGTTAGAATGGCCCAGTCACAGTCCAGACCTAAATCCAATTGAGAATCTGTGGCAAGACTAGAAAATTGCTGTTCACAGATGCTTTCCATCCAAGCTGAGCTATATGGCAAAGAATGGGCAAAAAATGTCCCTCTCTAGATGTACAAATCTGGTAGAGACATCCCCAAAAAGACTTGCAGCTGTAATTGCAGTAAAAGGCAGCTCTACAAAGTATTGACTCCGAGGGGCACCATACAAAAGTACCCCCCACACTTTTCACATATTTATTTGTAAAAAAAATTTGAAAATCATTGCCCTTCCACTTCACAAATATGTGCCACTTTGTGTTGGTCTATCACATAAAATCCCAATAAAATACATTTAAGTTTTTGGTTGTAACATGACAAAATGTGGGAAATTTCATGAGGTATGAATACTTTTTCAAGGCTCTGTATCTAGCCACCCGGAGTGATAAGAAACTTCAGGCTGGTGGGACAGGGATGGATTATTAGACTCTGATCCTTGCAATATTTGGGGCGATTCCTGCCTTGCTAGGTGGAGGTAAAGGGTGCCTTTGGCAGTCAGATCTCATTAAGATAAGGAGGTGGAAACTTTGCATATGGTGAGATGTATAAAACTTCATGGGGAACGTTCCCTGGCTGTGGGAACAATTCTTCTCTGAAGGTTTCATCACCTGGAACAGGTTGTTACTTGCTGCTAATTATATAATTAAACTCTATTGACTATATACACCTAAGCACAATAAAATATAGTCGGGGGGGGCGTGGCTTGGTGCTTGAGGAAGATGGACGCTTGAGCTTCTTCTCCCGTTCCCAGAGGTCCAGCACCAGCCATTACGACACCCTATCTGAGCAACACCATGGGGAGCACACAACAAAACAACCCCCCGGTGAGCTCCCGACCACCCCGGAGCCAAGAAACACTGCTCAGTCAACACATAACCAAGATATTTCAGGCTAGATCCATGGGCGCTGCATCGGAGTCTCAGGCCACAATCCACGAGGCTCCCTCAGCCAGCAGACCCGCACACAGATCGAGAAGCCGCAGCCCACAAGCCTCTGCCATAGATCCTCCGACATCTCCTGCCCTGAGTATTGCGGACTTGCAGGCGGTTGCAGCGGACATTAAAAGCGCATTATCCACGGCCATATCCGAGCTCCGGGAGGACTTCCGTGCCATGGCCGTGCGAGTGGAAGAAGTAGAGGAAGTGCAGGCCCGCCATGACACCGCGCTCTGCCAAGTTCAACAAATCTTGGAGTCACATGCGATTCACCTCAGAGAGATAAACCGCCATTTAGAGGACCTCGACAACCGCGGGCGCCGCCGTAACCTACGGGTGAGAGGCTTACCTGAATCTATTGAATCACAGCAATTGATCCAAGCGGTGTCGCTGATCTTTAATGACTTACTAGAGAGACCACCAGACACAGTGATCACTTTTGAATGTATACACAGAGCTCTTCGCCCCAGAGGGAGAGAAGCAGAACCGCCGAGAGATGTCATATGTTGCCTCACAGATTTTTATTCTATTATAATCTCCCTGTGAATGGCTGAGCAGTGCTCTATTTTGCTCCAGATATGGGACAAGAAGTCCCCCTTACCAACATATAATGTACATAGCTGATGCATACAAAATTTATACAGCACTGGCAGCCTCTATTATTAGGCCCCTACTGGACGAAAGATGTTAGAGGCGGTTCTCCCATAAGTAGGAAACCAAGCTCAAGCCATGTTTTTAGTAAGAGGAGATCACTATATGCCGAGTCAGTGTGTGTATAGGCACCATTTTATGCAGTTCTTGATGGGTCTACTGGAAAAAAAAAACATGTTAGAGGGTGTTTTCCCATAGGTAGGAGACCAAGCTGAAGCCATTTTTTTCGAAGAGGAGATCACTTCATGCCGAGTCAGTGTGTCGAAGGGCACCGTTTTTTTGTAGTTCTTGATGTGTCTACTGGAAAAACATGTTAGCCCTTCTACACAGGGTCGGAGATTCCGACGGAATGTGTCCTATCGGACCGTTTTGTCAGATAATCCGACTGTGTGTGGTCTTCATCGGACTGTTTCCGTCTGAGTATCCGATGGACCAAGTTTTCCAACTTGTTGGTAAAATTTTCCGACAACATGATCCGATTGGACATACTCCGATCATGTGTAGAGAATTCCGATCGGACAAAGTGCCACGCATGCTCATATCAAATTCCTAGACCAAAGCTATTGGCTACTAGCCTGAACGTAGTCCCGTCGTAATGAAATAACATCATCACGTTCTGAACCATCGGATTTTCCAACAACTTTGTCCGACCGTGTGTATGCAACAGTTTCGGACAAAATCCGGCGGACAAAATCTGACGGATTTGGTTGTTGGAATGTCCGACCGTGTGTACAAGGGCTTAGAGGGTGTTTTTCCATAGGTAGGAGACCAAGCTCAAGCCATTTTTTTACTAAGAGGAAATCACTTCATGACAAGTCATTGTATGGACAGGAACCATTTTTTGTAGATCTTGAGGAGTCTACTGGAAAAAAAAACATGTAAGAGGGGGGTTTCCCATAGGTAGGAGATCAAGGTCAAGCCATTTTTTTCTAAGAGGGGATCACTTTATGCCAAGTCACTGTATGGAAGTGTGCTGTTTTTTTTTTTGTAGTTCTTGATGTGTCTACTGGAAAAACATGTTGGAGGGTGTTTTCCCATAGGTAGGAGACCAAGCTCAAGCCATTTTTTACTAAGAGAAGATCACTTTATGCCGAGTCAGTGTGTGGAAGGGCGCCGTTTTTTTTGTAGTTCTTGATGTGGCTACTGGAAAAAAAACATGTTAGAGGGCTGTTTCCCATAGGTAGGAGACCAAGGTCAAGCCATTGTTTTACTTCATGTTCACTTTATGCCGAGTCGGTGTGTGGAAGGGCACCATTTTTTGTAGTTCTTGATGAGTGTACTGGAAAAATATGTTGGAGGGCGTTTTCCCATAGATAGGAGACCCATCTCAAGCCATTTTTTTTTTTTTACTAAGAGGTGATCACTTTATGCCAAAGGAATGTGTGTGGACAGGTGCCATTTTTTTGTAGTCCTTGATTTGTCTGATGAGCCAGTATTCAACCCAGCCAACGCCTGCAAACACTATGGCCAATCAGCTGGTATTACACATATTGAGCGTTATTAATGTCAAATGGAAGTCGTTTATTTGGGCCAGCTTAGTACCATACTGATGCCGGAAATATTTCTATTTTCCATATATTTATACAGCGGCAGCATTTCTTTTGGAAATAGTGTTTTGGGCCAGCTTGGCCCAAATGAGCTATTCAAAATAAAGTAAGGTTATACATTCAAAACTGAGGTTTTATGCCACCAACATTATTCCTGTGTCCATGCAGACCTGAAACACATACAGCCCTAAATGGGAGTACGACTTGGTACAGCGTTCAGCAACTGCATATTTCAGCCTATTGACAGGTTACTGGGATCTGGGCTACATGCTGCACCTGTGCATCCTGGGTGCCCAAAAACACTCATATGTGATGCACATGGGCCTGAGCGCTAGTGTGAATATGAACTAAATGAGGCTGGAGCTGCTTTTACAATCTACTGTTGAAATGCCCCCCCCCCTTCCTATCCAGCCTGACTCTAAACTTGAACACTTTTTTCCCGTACACACGGTCGGGTTTTCCGATAGAAAATGTTCGCTAGGAGCTTTGTATCGGAAATTCCGACCATGTGTAGGATCCATCGGACATTTTCTATCGGAATTTTCGATACACAGAATTTTGAGATCTGGATCTCAAATTTTCCAACAACAAAATTCGTTGTCGGAAATTCCGATCGTGTGCACACAATTCTGATGCACAAAGTTTCACGCATGCTCAGAATCAAGGAGAAGAGCCGCACTGGCTACTGAACTTCATTTTTCTCGGCTCGTCGTACGTGTTGTACATCACCGCGTTCTTGACGTTCGTAATTTCCAACCAACTTTGCGTGAACGTGTGTATGCAAGACAAGTTTGAGCCAACATCCGTCTGAAAAAATCCCACGGATTTTGTTGTCGGAATGTCCGATCGTGTGTAGGGGGTATAATAGTATATATTTAATTGATAACGTACCAATTTGTAAAATCCTGTTCAGTTTTATATCTTGTTCACTGTGTAACTAAAAATGCAATAAAACATTTTTTGGGGGGAGGGGGGAAAAATGGGAGTCTGTTGCATATACTGGTACAGCCACATTGGCGCATCAAGGTACCGCTGAAATGTGTAGTACCCAACCCTAAGCTATCTGAACTCCCACCTTTATCCTGGTTCTTCCTCCGCCTTACATATTTGAGAAAATAGTTATTTTTCCAAAATTACTGCTTTTCTTGCTAAGCCCCCCCACCCCCACTACCTCCTGGGAAGTCCATGGAGCCCACTACCATGGTGTGACATTTCCATGCATGTGCCTCAGGTCTTTATCAAATGCTGGAAGAAAACAAAAGAAACAGCGCAACCACATAGGGAAGCATTAAAAAAAATAAATGACAATTTATTGAAAAATAGAAATGCACTCAAAAAAGTATGCATGTGTAGGGCATAAAGGTGACTCGGGAGCCAGAAATGTCCAAGGTGTGGCCTGAGAACCACCAGCCTTGGCCACCGGCTGTGAATGGACTGTTCTGAAGATGGAGGAAGCCGTTGTCAATGCAACTGCAATCGGAGTTCAACCCGGGACTGGAATCCACAATGTCACTGTAGACATGGCGTGTTTCGAAGCCGGTCAGCTTCTTCATTAAGGTCGAGAGGCTTGGAAAAACACATCTTGTAGCTACAGACAAAAACACAAAAGAGAGTGCAAAGTCGCCCTAGTGTAACTCGGCTTTAATATGGCAAAATTAAAAACGCTACAATGGTCAAACTCACATTGTGTGAAGGTAGGTATAGCGTAAGGATTCCACTGTGGTCACACTCCTATAACCACCTCAAGATCCCGACAGGGGAGGGGGGAGCCGTTGGCGTTCAGCTTAGCTGACGGATCCTGGCAGCACATTCGAGGCTATCCACCGCCACGCTCAACCTGCAGATCCTAATGCACATGCGTCAGGTCTAGCCGGTGCTGCTCTCCAAGGACACATGAACCTGTATAAGCAGAATAGGGAAGGGGAAGAGAGTGTGGATGTCACACAGTTGTCACAGCAACTGTGTTTGCGTGTCCTCGGAGAGAAGCGCCGGCTGGACCAGGCGCATGTGCTTTAGGATCTGCAGGTCGACGGTGGTGGTGGATAGCCTCGGATGTGCTGCCAGGATCCGGGTAGCTAGGTTGAACGTCCATGGCTCCCCCCTCCCCTGTCGGGATCTTGAGGTTCTAGGAGTGCGACCACAGTGGAATCCTTACGGAGGAATAGTTGAGTGAGTTGAGTTGGATCTTGATATAGCACGGTCATTTACCCCGTAGGATCTCAACGCGCTTACAAACACATACAAATACACATATCACGGCCAATTTATAGACAGGATCTGATTAACCTACCAACATGTCTTTGGAGCGTGGGAGGAAACTGGAGTTCCCGGAGGAAACCCACGCAGGCACAGGGAGAACATACAAACTCCAGGCAGATGGAGTCATGGTTGGGATTTGAAAAAGTGACCCCATTGCTGCTAGGTGAGAGTGCTAACCACTACATGACTGTGCTGCCCAAAAGTGCCCCATCATTGGTATTAGCGGGAGGAATAGTGCCCCATCATTGGTTTTAGTGAGAGGAATAGTGCCCCATCATTGGTATCAGTGGGAGGAATAGTGCCCCATCATTGGTATCAGTGAGAGGAATAGTGCCCCATCATTGGTATCAGTGGGAGGAATAGTGCCCCATTATTGGTGTCAGTGGGAGGAATAGTGCCCCATCATTGGTATCAGTGGGAGGAATAGATCCCCATCATTGGTATCAGTGGGAGGAAAAGAGCCCCATCATTGGTATCAATGGGAGGAATAGTGCTCCATCATTGGTATCAGTGGGAGGAATTGTACCCCATCATTGGTATCAGTGGGAGGAATAGATCCCCATCATTGGTATCAGTGGGAGGAATAGTGCCCTATCATTGGTATCAATGGGAGGAATAGTGCTCCATCATTGGTATCAGTGGGAGGAATAGTGCTCCATCATTGGTATCAGTGGGAGGAATTGTACCCCATCATTGGTATCAGTGGGAGGAATAGATCCCCATCATTGGTATCAGTGGGAGGAATAGTGCCCTATCATTGGTATCAATGGGAGGAATAGTGCTCCATCATTGGTATCAGTGGGAGGAATAGTGCCCCATCATTGGTATCAATGGGAGGAATAGTGCTCCATCATTGGTATCAGTGGGAGGAATTGTGCCCCATCATTGGTATCAGTGGGAGGAATAGATCCCCATCATTGGTATCAGTGGGAGGAATAGTGCTCCATCATTGGTATCAGTGGGAGGAATAGTGCCCCATCATTGGTGTCAGTGGGAGGAATAGTGCTCCATCATTGGTATCAGTGGGAGGAATAGTGCCCCATCATTGGTATCAGTGGGAGGAATAGTGCTCCATCATTGGTATCAGTGAGAGGAATAGTGCCCCATCATTGGTATCAGTGGGAGGAATAGTGCCCCATCATTTGTGTCAGTGGGAGGAATAGTGCTCCATCATTGGTATCAGTGGGAGGAATAGTGCCCCATCATTGGTGTCAGTGGGAGGAATAGTGCCCTATCATTGGTATCAGTGGGAGGAATAGTGCCCCATCATTGGTATCAGTGGGAGGAATAGTGCTCCATCATTGGTATCAGTGAGAGGAATAGTGCCCCATCATTGGTATCAGTGGGAGGAATAGTGCCCCATCATTGGTATCAGTGGGAGGAATAGTGCCCCATCATTGGTATCAGTGGGAGGAATAGTGTCCCATCATTGGTGTCAGTGGGAGGAATAGTGCCCCATCATTGGTATCAGTGGGAGGAATAGTGCCCCATCATTGGTGTCAGTGGGAGGAATAGTGCCCCATCATTGGTATCAGTGGGAGGAATAGTGCCCCATCATTGGTATCAGTGGGAGGAATAGTGCCCCATCATTGGTATCAGTGGGAGGAATAGTGCCCCATCATTGGTATCAGTGGGAGGAATAGTGCCCCATCATTGGTATCAGTGGGAGGAATAGTGTCCCATCATTGGTGTCAGTGGGAGGAATAGTGCCCCATCATTGGTATCAATGGGAGGAATAGTGCTCCATCATTGGTATCAGTGGGAGGAATTGTACCCCATCATTGGTATCAGTGGGAGGAATAGATCCCCATCATTGGTATCAGTGGGAGGAATAGTGCCCTATCATTGGTATCAATGGGAGGAATAGTGCTCCATCATTGGTATCAGTGGGAGGAATAGTGCCCCATCATTGGTATCAATGGGAGGAATAGTGCTCCATCATTGGTATCAGTGGGAGGAATTGTGCCCCATCATTGGTATCAGTGGGAGGAATAGATCCCCATCATTGGTGTCAGTGGGAGGAATAGTGCTCCATCATTGGTATCAGTGAGAGGAATAGTGCCCCATCATTGGTATCAGTGGGAGGAATAGTGCTCCATCATTGGTATCAGTGGGAGGAATAGTGCCCCATCATTGGTGTCAGTGGGAGGAATAGTGCTCCATCATTGGTATCAGTGGGAGGAATAGTGCCCCATCATTGGTATCAGTGGGAGGAATAGTGCTCCATCATTGGTATCAGTGAGAGGAATAGTGCCCCATCATTGGTATCAGTGGGAGGAATAGTGCCCCATCATTGGTATCAGTGGGAGGAATAGTGCCCCATCATTGGTATCAGTGGGAGGAATAGTGTCCCATCATTGGTGTCAGTGGGAGGAATAGTGCCCCATCATTGGTGTCAGTGGGAGGAATAGTGCCCCACCCATCATTGAGCACAGGTCTGTCAGGTGGAAGGTGTCTGCAGCTCCTCCAGGTGATCGGTGTGAGAGGGGAGTGGTGAGGAAATCTCTCCCAGCTCTCCTGGCCCCTTTCTGGGGAAGCCATGGAGGCCAGCAGGGCCTCTCCTGCTGGAGGTTCTCAGCCTTCTCCTGGGCCGTCGGGTGACATGCCTTCTGGTGGACAAGCGGATCTCTCTGCCCCTGGAGAGGACGAAGGCTCGCATGCCATTCGTGAGCGAGTGGTGGCCGGGATAAAGGTCCTGAATAGGGAGAGGGATAAGCTGTACAAGCTGCGTGCGGAGCTGAAGCGCCTGAGAAGGCAGCGTGAGGGCTTACACAGCCAGAAGCGAGGATCCATGGATCCGGAGATCCAATTGGCCAAAGTCCGTGTGGACCACCAGGAGACCATTGTGGCCATGATGGAAAGTAGAGATGGGCCCTTCAGGGAGAATTTTGGTAACGACAGGAGGTTTGGAAGGGTGACAAAGATGAAGGTGGAGGAGGAGACCCCCAATTCCGCCCCCCTGCCCCCCCAGGGAGAGGTAAGCAGCCCCATGCCTTCCCAGGACTCAGGAGGCATGCTGAGGGCCATCCAGGTAATGGAGTCTCCTATGCGGGGGGATCGGTTGGTTTTCAATGAGGAGGACATTACAGATAATGTTCCTGATAATGTAAAGCCAGTGAAGCCCCATGTTGTGGACAAGACTGTGTTTGTGTCTTTTACTGATGACAATGTGCCTGATAACAGTCAGACTGCTGATGTTGTGTGCAGCCCTGTTGTGCCGGATGATGATGCTACAATGCAGTAAAACTTACATTTGAAAAGTGTAATTTCTGTGGATGAACTACAGGTGTCAGCAGAGCCCATTAACCCTTCTTTAGCAGAGTCCAAAGCTGTTTGCCCCACTGCTGCTGAGGACTCTACAGCACAGCATCAGGAGACAGCTGGTACTGCAGCAGAAACTATGACCATTCCTGATGGGAACATTTCTGTGACTGATAACAATCACCCCAGCACCAGTGTGATGGACAATCGTCCGTCTGTGGATTCTGCTAATCCAGTTCAGACAGTTGATGATGCTAATAATTTAAAGACCAATGTGACTTCAGTGTGGAGCCTTGGCCCTGATAAACCCACGTTTGCTCAGGTGGTACGCTCTGCTCCTGGTAGCTCCGCTCCCAAGCCGGGTTTTCCCCTACAGGCTACCACTTTGGGCACCCCAGGATCTGGTCTTGGGTCTCTGGCTTCTGCTGGGGGTCCCAGACGTAATGTTGTGATCCTAAAATGGGAAGGTGGTGCAGTCCCTCCAGCGCGGCGTGCGGTGGTGGATCTTATTTTAGAAATGGGTTTTGGGGCAAATGATTTGTATGCCTTTATACATGTAGCGGGGACGAGGGATTATACGGTTAGCTTCACCAGGCCAGAGGGTCTTGAGCTGTTCTGGGAGCGATATGAGGCTCGGTGCAGGTCAAGACCTGAATGGGAAGGTCTGGCCCCAGTTGCAATATCTCAGAGGTCAACAGTTAAAAAAATCACCATCATTCTGACCAATGAGAGCGTCCCCGCTCGGGATTTAGAGGTTTGGTTGCGGAACTATGGGGAGGTTTTGATTAAGCCCAGCAAAATCCTTGATGAGCGTAACATCTGGACTGGGGGTTGGTCAGTAACAGGTTGGCCAGGGATGGGAATGTTGTCCGTCACCTGCCCTCCTCAGCTTTTATAGGGAGGGATAGGATGACTATTTTCTACCCTGGTCAGCCGAAGCTGTGTCACCGCTGTGGAGAAAAGGGGCATTTGCGCTCCTCCTGTTCAGCCTTGATATGTTCAGTGTGTCGGGGTCAGGGTCACATGGCCAAGGACTGCACTGATATGATCAGGTGCAACCTGTGCCTGCGCCTTGGCCATCCCTACAGCAAATGTCCTGAAGCCTGGCACAATATGGAGAAGGAGGTAATGGATGACTTGTCAAGGCTGGACAGGATGGAGGGTGAGGCCCCTGGTGTACCATCCTCCTCTGCGGTGACGGACTCCCCTGGTCCTGCTCAAGATCCCTCTCCAGTTCCTGTGGCCACCCCTCCTGTGTCTGTAAGTATTCCTTCTGTATCTGTCTCTGTGTCCCCCCAGCCTACTGTATCCTCTCCTCTTGTGTCAGAACCTTCCAAGTCTGTGCCCCCCGTGTCAGTTACCCCCCCCCCCTCTAAGTCTGTCTCAAAGGGAACACCACCCCCACCAGGAGTGGTAGCAGGTACTAAAAAGGTTGCTTCTTCCTCTATAAAGGAGTCTTCTGTGAAGACTCCAAAGAAAAAAAAAACAAGAGATGATGGCATCTCTGAAGCTGACCTGCAGTACCTGGAGGAGAGAAGGAAGGTTGGGAAGCGGAAGCAGGTGGTGAGGACGGAACGGGCTCCAGTGCCTGTCTCCAACCATCGTAGGTCCTCTGAATGGTATATTTCTTCATCTAGAGCTTCTTCTGAATGAAGTTCCGATTCTGAAATGGAGTTTGAGGGTGCCTCAAGAAAGGGAGAGGCTTCTGGTGATGAGCAGCAGCGGGGAGCTAAGAAGCAATCCACCCAATAACCCAGATGGCGGTTCCCCCTCCGTTAAAAGCGGTGACAATAAATGTTGCCAGCATTAAGTCAGTAAGAGCTCGTTCCATGGCCTTCTTTTTGTTCAGCCAATTAGATGCTGAAATTTTATTTTTGCAAGAGATTAGGCTCACCTCCTTGGCAGATATTCATATGGCCAAGAGAGAGTGGAGGTATGGTCCATCTTACTGGTCTCTTGCGGCCGAGCCTTACGGTGGTGTGGCGGTGTTGTTTAAAACCGGTAAATGTCCGGTGGGTTATTGAGGTGGAGATTGGGAGATGTATGGTCTTAGGCGTCCTTGTGGGGGGGCAGGACCTGCGCCTAATTAATGTTTATGGGCCGCACGCAAAGTGGGACAGGATATGACTTTTTACAAGGATCAAGCCATTTCTTTTTACATTCCGGCAAGTGGTCTTTGGAGGTGACTTTAATACAGTAACTAAGCCCAAGGACAGGAAGGACTTCAAGGATAGTGATGGACGAACTTCCGACGGGACGTTTCGCGAACGCGAAATGCGAACGGACCCAAACGTTCGCGAAACCGAACGTTCGCCGCGGGCCCCATTGACTTCAATGGGAGGCGAACTTTGCAAACCTTCATGTCGAATTTGCGGCCACGTGGTAATTATTAGGGGGTAAAACGTAGTCCCACCATCTGGACAATGACATAATACATGTATGAGGTGAATTTGGGATCGATAACTACAAGCATTTTTATTTTATTTGGGAAATTGTTCTAACAATTCAGGACTATGGAGCTAATGAAGGCAATGGAGGAGAGGGAAGGTCAGGGACCAGGGTAGGCAAAGAAGAGGGTGCAGGAGATGATCACCAGCAGCGTGACATACCGGAATGACACATGCACCGTGATAGAGGCATCTGACAGCAGCACCGTAATACAGAGCACTGACAGCAGCACCGTGACATACAGCGCTGACAGCAGCACCGTGACATACAGCGCTGACAGCAGCACCGTGACATACAGCGCTGACAGCAGCACCGTGACATACAGCGCTGACAGCAGCACCGTGACATACAGCGCTGACAGCAGCACCGTGACATACAGCGCTGACAGCAGCACCGTGACATACAGCGCTGACAGCAGCACCGTGACATACAGCGCTGACAGCAGCACCGTGACATACAGCGCTGACAGCAGCACCGTGACATACAGCACTGACAGCAGCACCGTAAGCAGCCCCAGGAGGAAGTCAGCACAGCACAGGGATGGTGTGATCCCCTCATAATAAGAACCCCCAGGAGGAAGTCAGCACAGCACAGGGATAGTGTGATCCCTTCATAATAAGAACCCCCAGGAGGAAGTCAGCACAGCACAGGGATATCATAAGCAGCCCCAGTAGAAATATGACACCGCTCAACCTCTTCAAAGAGGAGGGTAGGGGCATATAGTACGGTGTGCTTTTTTGGGTCAAGGAAGTGAGCCAAATGAATTAAGAAGGTCTGTGTGCTTGATTAAAAAAATAGTTTATAGACATATACATGGTCTACTGGTCACATGTGTTGAATTCCTCCGAGATCCATGCCTCATTCATTTTTAGAAATGTGAGGTAGTTAACACTGTGGTGAGCTAGGCGAGTACGCTTATCGGTCACAATCCCCCCTGCTGCGCTGAACGTCCTTTCGGACAGGACACTGGATGAGGGGCAAGCCAACAGTTCGATTGCAAATTGGGCAAGCTCTGGCCAGAGGTCAAGCCTGCCCACCCAGTAGTCTAGGGGTTCATCACTCCTCAGAGCGTCCACATCGGCCGTTAACCCAATGTAGTCGGACACCTGACGGTCTAGGCGTTCCCTGATGCTGGATCCGGATGACACCTGTCGATGGGTCGGCTGAAAGAATGACCTCATATCCGAAGTCACCAACACATCTTCAAACCGGCCTCTTCTTGCAGGCGCTGTTGGATTGGTACCCGCAAATCCTTCTCTGGGAGTGGGAATTGCTCCTCTGCCAGCGCACGCAAAAGCAGAATGCAGCATTTCTCGAAGCAAGGCCTGGAAGTGCTGCATTCTGACAGCCCTCTGCGACGGCGGTAACATTTCCGCCATTTTGTGTTTGTACCGGGGGTCTAAGTACGTTGCCACCCAGTACTGGTCCTTGACCCTCATGCTTTTTATACGGGGGTCCCTATTAAAACACTGGAGCATGAAGGCCCCCATTTGCACTAAAGTGGAAGCGGTGTGGTGGCCTGGCTCCTGCTCATCATCCAGGATAATGTCGTCCTCTTCATTCTCCTCTCCCCATCCTCGCACAACAGGGATCCCAGAAAGGTTTAAAGCATGCTCTTCTTGCTCCTGCTCATCCGCCCCGGCACCATCCTCCTCTGACTCCTCATCAGACTCCTGTTGTTGACTTGTCTCAGATAGAGTAGCCCCCCCTGGGAATTCATCCAGCATTGCGACTTCCTCATCTTCCCGCTCCTGCTCCTCCACAGC
Source organism: Lithobates pipiens (assembly GCF_037356315.1). Classification (NCBI taxonomy): domain Eukaryota; kingdom Metazoa; phylum Chordata; class Amphibia; order Anura; family Ranidae; genus Lithobates; species Lithobates pipiens. The sequence continues at coordinate 23,244,142 of NW_027507748.1, forward strand.
CTGATCAATGACACGACGCAATGCACGCTCCAGAAAGAAGGCATAAGGTACCATGTCACTGATGGCGCCATGGCTGCGACTGACCAGTTTGGTGATCTCCTCAAATGGCCGCAGAAGTCTGCATGTGTCGCGCATGAGCAGCCACTGGCGCGGTGAAAAAAAACCCAGCTCCCCAGAACCGTTTCTTTCGCAGAGTTCATACAGGTAGACGTTAACTGCACGTTTCTGCTGGAGCAGCCTATCAAGCATATAGAAGGTTGAGTTCCATCGCGTCGGGCAATCGCAAATAAGACGTCTGACCGGCAGATGGTGTCGCCGCTGAATGTCAGCAAGGCGAGCCATGGCCGTGTAAGATCTTCTGAAATGGGCCGAGATTTTCCTTGCCTGCCGCAAGATGTCCTGGACCCCAGGGTATTTGACAAGGAATCGCTGCACGACCAAGTTTAAGACGTGTGCCATGCACGGCACGTGCGTGATTTTGCCCTGTTTCAATGCGCTAAGCAGATTGGCACCGTTGTCACACACCACTTTACCAACTGTCAAATTGAGCGGTGTTAGCCACTCATCTGCCTGTGAACGCAAAGCTGAAAGGAGTGCCGGGCCAGTGTGGCTCTTTGCTTCCAGGCACAACAGACGCAGCACGGCATGGCAACGTCTCACCTGGCATGTGGAATAGGTTCTGGGGAGCTTGGGCGGTGCAGTGGAAGAGACGCTAGCAGCGGAAAAGGAGGAGGCAGCTGAGGAGGAGAGGGAGGAGGATGGAGTAGGAGGAGGAGAAGAAGAGTCAGGCCTGCATGCAATCCGTGGCGGTAAAACCAAATCTACACGGGTGCCACGGGTTACATGCTTGACGGCCGTCAGAAGGTTCACCCAGTGGGCAGTAAAACTGATATACCTTCCCTGCCCGTGTTTGCTAGACCACGTGTCTGTGGTCAGATGTATCTTGGCACCGACACTGTGTGCCAGAGATACATTCACTTGCCGCTGAACATGGCCATATAGCTCTGGGATGCCCTTCTCTGAGAAATACTTCCTTCCTGGGACCTTCCATTGTGGTGTTCCAATGGCCACAAATTTGCGAAAGGCCTCCGAGTCCACCAGTTTATATGGCAGTAGTTGGCGGGCTATGAGTTCTGACAAGCCAGCCGCCAACCGTTGGGCAAGAGGGTTATCCGGCATCATCATTTTTTTACGCTCAAACATTAGGCCCACGGAAGCCTGCCTTTTTGCAGAAAAATGTGAGCTTGGCGTGATGGAAGGTGGAGTGGAGGACAATTGTGAGGAGAGAGGAGAAGGAGAAGTAGAAGACGAGGCTGGACGGTGAGAGCCTGCAGTGTGGCTTTGTGTGTTCCGTTGCTCCCACTGGGCTCGGTGATGGCTGCTCATGTGCCTTCTTAAGGCGGTCGTCCCTAGGTGAGTATTGGGCTTACCGCGACTAACGCGTTGACTGCAAAGATTGCAGATGGCAACGCTATTGTCAGCAGCGGACACGTTAAAAAAAGCCCACACTGCGGAGCCATGTGCCGGTGTCCTGGGAGCGCCAGATGTGACCGTACATGGTCGATGACTCGCTCCTGATACATTTGCAGTCTGCTTTGTCCCTGCTGTGCAATGTAAGTCATTGCTGCTTCTCCTCCCTATCTGCTGGTCCATATCTCCCTCTGAACTCCCCTCCTCTTCCTCTCTTGTGGGCACCCACGTGACATCACTAGACACGTCATCATCAACGTCACCTTCCCCACCGCTATAAGTAGAGATCTCGGAGTAGGCAGCAACACCGGGGACCAACCTCCTCCTTGGGCTGATCTGGGTACTGGCGTCAGACTGCTGAGTAGCGCTTGTTGCTACCTCCTCTTCCTGATCCAATACCAAGAGTGGCTGCGCATCAGAAATGTCCTCTTGATATGGATCGGAAAATAATTCCAGTGACTCAAGCGGAAGGTATGTGGTGGTGGTGGTGGTGGTCGTGTTGTTGGTGGTAGTGTCTTTGGGGGTGCACATAGCAGAGAGTGAAGAAGAGGGTGCAGATCGAGAGGATGAGGAGGGTGCAGAAGAGTAAGGCTGAGCGAGCCACTCAACCAAGTCTGGTGCATCCTTTAAAGTAATTGAACGCACCTTCTGCAACTTCCCACTTTGGCTCAAGCCTGTTGCTCCTGCCCTACCCCTACCACCCCTGCGGAAGGGCCTGCCTCTTCCTCTGCCTGTCATTTTTTAAATGACCCTGTGACAAAACTCTTAGTCCCTATACCGATGAAGGACTGCTGCAGTATAGGGCAGCGGTCAGCAGTGGTGCACGTCAACCCTATCTATTGTGGACCGATAGCGGTCCTTACAGAACAGCAGACTGTACCGCACTCAAGCCTATGTACCGTAGCACCCTATACCAAGTTACCAGTCCTTATAAGAACTTTTGTGGACCAAGCAGGTTGTGTATTCGTGTTTAGCAGACTGTACGTCAGTCCCTATACCGCTGAAGGACTGCTGCAGTATAGGGCAGCGGTCAGCAGTGGTGCACGTCAACCCTATCTATTGTGGACCGATAGCGGTCCTTACAGAACAGCAGACTGTACCGCACTCAAGCCTATGTACCGTAGCACCCTATACCAAGTTACCAGTCCTTATAAGAACTTTTGTGGACCAAGCAGGTTGTGTATTAGTGTTTAGCAGACTGTACGTCAGTCCCTATACCGCTGAAGGACTGCTGCAGTATAGGGCAGCGGTCAGCAGTGGTGCACGTCAACCCTATCTATTGTGGACCGATAGCGGTCCTTACAGAACAGCAGACTGTACCGCACTCAAGCCTATGTACCGTAGCACCATATACCAAGTTACCAGTCCTTATAAGAACTTTTGTGGAACAAGCAGGTTGTGTGTTAGTGATTAGCAGACTGTACGTCAGTCCCTATACCGCTGAAGGACTGCTGCAGTATAGGTGAGCGGTCAGCAGTGGTGCACGTCAACCCTATCTATTGTGGACCGATAGCGGTCCTTACAGAACAGCAGACTGTACCGCACTCAAGCCTATGTACCGTAGCACCCTATACCAAGTTACCAGTCCTTATAAGAACTTTTGTGGACCAAGCAGGTTGTGTATTCGTGTTTAGCAGACTGTACGTCAGTCCCTATACCGCTGAAGGACTGCTGCAGTATAGGGCAGCGGTCAGCAGTGGTGCACGTCAACCCTATCTATTGTGGACCGATAGCGGTCCTTACAGAACAGCAGACTGTACCGCACTCAAGCCTATGTACCGTAGCACCCTATACCAAGTTACCAGTCCTTATAAGAACTTTTGTGGACCAAGCAGGTTGTGTATTAGTGTTTAGCAGACTGTACGTCAGTCCCTATACCGCTGAAGGACTGCTGCAGTATAGGGCAGCGGTCAGCAGTGGTGCACGTCAACCCTATCTATTGTGGACCGATAGCGGTCCTTACAGAACAGCAGACTGTACCGCACTCAAGCCTATGTACCGTAGCACCCTATACCAAGTTACCAGTCCTTATAAGAACTTTTGTGGAACAAGCAGGTTGTGTGTTAGTGATTAGCAGACTGTACGTCAGTCCCTATACCGCTGAAGGACTGCTGCAGTATAGGTGAGCGGTCAGCAGTGGTGCACGTCAACCCTATCTATTGTGGACCTATAGCGGTCCTTACAGAACAGCAGACTGTACCGCACTCAAGCCTATGTACCGTAGCACCCTATACCAAGTTACCAGTCCTTATAAGAACTTTTGTGGACCAAGCAGGTTGTGTATTAGTGTTTAGCAGACTGTACGTCAGTCCCTATACCGCTGAAGGACTGCTGCAGTATAGGGCAGCGGTCAGCAGTGGTGCACGTCAACCCTATCTATTGTGGACCGATAGCGGTCCTTACAGAACAGCAGACTGTACCGCACTCAAGCCTATGTACCGTAGCACCCTATACCAAGTTACCAGTCCTTATAAGAACTTTTGTGGAACAAGCAGGTTGTGTGTTAGTGATTAGCAGACTGTACGTCAGTCCCTATACCGCTGAAGGACTGCTGCAGTATAGGGCAGCGGTCAGCAGTGGTGCACGTCAACCCTATCTATTGTGGACCGATAGCGGTCCTTACAGAACAGCAGACTGTACCGCACTCAAGCCTATGTACCGTAGCACCCTATACCAAGTTACCAGTCCTTATAAGAACTTTTGTGGAACAAGCAGGTTGTGTGTTAGTGATTAGCAGACTGTACGTCAGTCCCTATACCGCTGAAGGACTGCTGCAGTATAGGTGAGCGGTCAGCAGTGGTGCACGTCAACCCTATCTATTGTGGACCGATAGCGGTCCTTACAGAACAGCAGACTGTACCGCACTCAAGCCTATGTACCGTAGCACCCTATACCAAGTTACCAGTCCTTATAAGAACTTTTGTGGACCAAGCAGGTTGTGTATTAGTGTTTAGCAGACTGTACGTCAGTCCCTATACCGCTGAAGGACTGCTGCAGTATAGGGCAGCGGTCAGCAGTGGTGCACGTCAACCCTATCTATTGTGGACCGATAGCGGTCCTTACAGAACAGCAGACTGTACCGCACTCAAGCCTATGTACCGTAGCACCCTATACCAAGTTACCAGTCCTTATAAGAACTTTTGTGGAACAAGCAGGTTGTGTGTTAGTGATTAGCAGACTGTACGTCAGTCCCTATACCGCTGAAGGACTGCTGCAGTATAGGGCAGCGGTCAGCAGTGGTGCACGTCAACCCTATCTATTGTGGACCGATAGCGGTCCTTACAGAACAGCAGACTGTACCGCACTCAAGCCTATGTACCGTAGCACCCTATACCAAGTTACCAGTCCTTATAAGAACTTTTGTGGAACAAGTGAGTTGTGAATGTTTAGCAGACTGCAGCAGAAGGGCAGCAGTCAAGTATAATATCCTTTCTATATTTGGAAGAAAGAATATTATACATGTACAAGCCTATTACTGTACCACTGATACCAGTCCTGAAAAGAACCTTTGTGGAACTAATAATAACAGCAAGTCTTTAAAATTACCCTCACTGCCTGACAACACTGCTTCCTTCCTGTCCCTATACAAATTGGCAAAAAAAGAGAACGATTAGTGGTTACTGGAACAGCTCTTTTGTGGACCTTGATAGTAACAGCTAATGATGATGATGATGATGATGATGATGAAAGACTAATCTGGCTGTCCCTGTAGCATACACCGTCCTTTCCCTTTCTCTAAACTAACAAAAGACACTCAGGCTGCTGCAAGAATCAGCAGCACAGCAAACCTATCAACACCTAACACCTATACCAGTCCTGAAAAGAACTTTTGTGTACCAAATAGCTAGTGGTTTATCTCTCCCTACTCCACACAGGAACCTGTCCCTATCGTAACAGAAGAAAGAATGTAAAATGGCCACCGGATCGGGTGTATTTATAGGTTAGGGGGAATGTACAAGTGTCCATGTGCTGTCATGTCTCAATTGGCTGTCCTGTATCACATGATAAACGTGTCACCAAAGGTTAAAGTTCTTGTATACATTAAACACGTAAGTCCGCCGCGGCGAACGACGGAAAAAGGCGTTCGAACGTGCGGACCGCGAATGTCGGAAATTCGCCGCGAAACGACCGCCGGGCGAACCGTTCGGCCATCACTATTCAAGGACAGGCTGGGATATGATAGCGTTTTTTTAAATAGTATGGTTAGGGATGCTGGTCTTGTGGATGTGCACATTAAGCACCTCCCGGATGACACCGGGTTCACCTTTCATCGAGGTAGTAGTCAGAGTAGGATAGATAGGTTTTTTTTTTGGAGGAGACCTCTGCTTTCTCACCCCCAGTGGTGCAGGCAGTAGAGTTCTCTGATCACTATATGCTATCTGTGGTCCTGAATGCTTCAGACGCCCCTCAGAGGGGCAAGGGCATCTGGAGATTGAATTCGACTCTCCTCAAGGAAGAACATGTTAGACAATCCTTTGAGGAATTCTTTCAGGCTCAGGTGACCATCCTGGACTTTTGTAGCAGCAAGGCTGAGTGGTGGGAGCTGACCAAAAAGAGGATCGCTGGATTCTTCAGGGGCCTAGCCAATAGAAAGCAGTTTAATAAATACATGACCTACCAACGTTTACGGAGGAAGCTGGATATTCTTGTCTCGAGAGGAGGAGATCCTGGGGCAATCTCTGAAGTGAAACTCCTCCTCAGGAAGTGTCAATATGACCGGCATGCCTCTTTGGTTCTGGAGAGGGACTATGGCAAGTACCACTCGCCTGACCCTTACCAGAACTGCAAACAAGGTGTAGCTGTTAAAACAGTTGTAAGGACAGTACAGGTTCCTTGACAAAGTCCAGGTCAGGGATCCTGGAGGTCGTGAGGTTTTTTTATGCTGACCTTCTTGGGAGGAAAGAGCTCGACCGTGACAAGATGGACAGCTTTTTGGACTCTATTCCAGGTCTAAATGGTGGAGATGTTCCATTGATGAATTTGACAGAGGAGATCACAGTTGAAGAGGTGATGAGGGCAATTGATCAGCTTGCCATCAAAAAGTCACCTTGACCGGATGGCTTGACGGCTGAGTTTTACAAAGCCTTTAAGTCTATTCTGGCCCCACACTTGGTAGAGGTTTTTAACAGTTGCCTTGCTGAGGGGGTGCTTTCCCCTTCCATGAGGCACTCGGCTGTGATTCTTCTTTCAAAGGGTAAAGATCCTTCGATGATTGAGAATTGGCGCCCCATCAGCCTTCTTAATGTCGATAGAAAGATACTGGCAAAGATTCTTTTCTGGCACCTATCGTCAGTAGCAGAGTCTTTGCTTTCTCGCCATCAGCACTGTTCGGTCCAGGGTAGAAGCACCTTCACAGCGGTTTTAGCTGTCCGGGAGGCCTTGGAGCGGTGCAGGGCTGCAGGCTGGGGAAAGTATTTGCTGATGTTGGATCAGGCAAAGGCTTTTGATCGTGTTAACCATGAGTATCTGTGGTTGCTCCTTAGTAAGTACGGTCTGCCGGGTGGTTTTATCGATTGGTTAAAGGTCTTGTATAAGGGGGCAGAAAGCTTTCCTCTTGTTAATGGTTGGGTTGGGCAGTCCTTTGAGGTTGGCTCCGGGGTGCGCCAGGGTTGTCCTCTGAGTCCCCTGCTCTATGTGTTTGCAATCGACCCCTTCATCAGGAGGCTAGAGGGCGGCATGTTGTGTGGGGTGCCAGTGGGGCTCCCGGGTGAGCCACCTTTGAGGGTTGTTGCCTATGCGGACGATGTGTCGGTGATTGTCACTGGGGCAGATGAAGCAGAGGAGGTGGTCTCTCTGACATCACGTTATTCTAAAGCATCAGGCTCCAAGATCAATCAGGAAAAGAGTGAAGTTTTTTTGGATGGGAAAGGAAGGTGAGGGGTTTGATCTCCCGGTCACCTTTCCAGTGCCCCAGGAAAGAATTAAGATTCTAGGCATTGAATTTGGACCCGGCGATTATGGCCTCAAAAACTGGGAAGGCAGACTGGAAATTGCCAATACTAAGGTGGTCAACTGGAAGAGATGGAAGTTATCTCTCAGGGAAAGGGTTGATCTGATTAAGACTTACCTGATTCCGATCTTCTTGTATGTCAGCTTTGTCTGCATCTTGCCAGTGTCTCTCTATTCTAGGGTCAGTAGTGTGTTCTTCCAGATGCGGTGGGGGAACAGACTGAACCCCATCAAGAGGAATGTCACCTATCTATCCAGGAGGGAGGGTGGCTTAGGTATGGTCAACCCAGTTCTTTTCTTTTCACTGCTATTTCTCAAATTTAACATTGGTAATATGCTTGCAGTGGAACCTCCTGTATGGGTTGGCATATTTAGATCTTGGTTTAGGCCTTTTCTGGGACTTTGGGAAGAAGGTGGCCAAGTGAAGAATCTCAGGGGTCATCGTGATCAGCTACCAGCCTATGTCGCTCCGTACCTGAAGTTACTGCGGCAGTGGCGATTGTCGGCTGAAGATCTCAGATCGGTTCCGAGGAAAGTCCTTATGAGTCGAGTCTTGAGCGAAGTCTTTCATGACCCACTGGCCTTAAGGGATTGCCCAGGCCCAGTTTTGAGGGTAGGGTTAAGATTGATTAATTTGGACAGAGTACCCCCTAAATTTAGGGATCTTGGCTGGTTGTGCTTCCATGGGAGGCTCTATGTTCGGGGCAATTTGAAATTCCGCAGTGGGGTGGATCGTAGCTGTCCTCGGGAGGAGTGTGCAGGTGAGGAGGAGACTATGGACCATTTTCTGCTTCATTGCCCCTTTTAACATAGAGGTGTACAAACAGGTGGGACGGGCCCTCGGTGTTCCTTTCCTTTCCAGGCTGGGTTATGCTGAGTGGGTGTACGGAGCATTCAATACTGGTGGGGTTTTTTGTTTGGATACACTTTTTCTAGTTTGCCTAGTAGTCCGTTATTTCACCTGGAACGCACGGTGTCAGGTCAGCACTCGGCATAAAATCCTTCCTGTTGAGGTGGTGGTGTATGACATTCTGCATGAGGTGGAGAAGACTCGGGTGCTTGAGAGAGACAAGCGGAGTCGGGGGGCTTGGTTGAAGGCGTGGAGGGGTTTCAAGCCTCCCTGACTGCCAGGAGTCTCTTTCCTGGGTGTGGCTGTCTGTCTCTTATCACCCGAGATTTTATAACTTATCATTCATTTTTGATAAATGGCTGCGTACATAGGTGATGGGTTGTGCCTCTTAGGCCCTCTCTGCTGCTTTATGTAAATAGTTTTCTAAACATGTTTTGCTAATGGACTATGTATATATTGTATATATTCTGAACGTTGATGTGTATTCCTTTGTTTTCTGTTGACGTTTTATAATATGGTTTTGTTTTTTACTTTTGTATAAAATTGGTCGCTTGATTTTTTTTTTTAATAAAAGATCAATAGTGTCCCATCATTGGTGTCAGTGGGAGGAATAGTGCCCCATCATTGGTGTCAGTGGGAGGAATAGTGCCCCATCATTGGTGTCAGTGGGAGGAATAGTGCCTCATCATTGGTGTCAGTGGGAGGAATAGTGCCCCATCATTGGTGTCAGTGGGAGGAATAGTGCCCCATCTATGGTGTCAATGAGATTAATATTTCTCCATCTTTGGTGTGAGGAATGATGCCCTAACTTCCCCATAAAGGCAAGCAAAGGGCCATAACCGGCCCGTGGGCCACAGATTGGAGACCACTGGGCTAGGGAGTGATATGTTGTCTTTTCATTGCTTTTAACCCTAAAAAGGAAAGACCACCATACGTGGTTTTAGGGTGGTAGTGGTGAAGTCTGAGTCACCTGAATGAGTAAAGTTTGGTGGTGATAGCGCTATGAATGTGACAGGGGTTTCATTTGTACTGCCCCATTTGTACAGCTCTGATCACCTGTTTGGTCCAGGGATACACAGGCTGCTCTTAACATTCTACTGACTGGTTTTATCAGCACAGACTTTGTTGCAGCAATCACAAGATTTGTTTGGCATAATTTCCATACTCTGGTATCGGTTTTCTCCTGAGAATGGCCCATCACCTGCAGGGTGTGATCTTTATTGGACACCCCCGCCCTCTCTGTGGAATGGTACTATATAAGCCCAGGTTGCTACCTGAGAGGTATCAGTCTGTTGAGAACTTTGCAAACATGAGTGCAAGTGTAGTAGTTGGGGCACCAAGTGAGCCCAGAGACCCTACTGAAGAGGATCAAGCCATCCTTGATGCGGTAAGTGGTTGGGGATCCAATCTGAAGGGCTTGTTAGCACCGGGTGTGATGATCTGCATTGGGATCCTGAGATAACAATTAATCTCTGTGTGTCCTGTGCTCTCCATACAGGTGTGTTGTAGTAAATGTATTACAATGTGTCAGTATGGAGATGAATTATTTTTTTAATTGTAAATTCTGCAATGCATAGTAACAATGTACACCAGTGTGCATCATAATGAGTGTTGGTATGAATGGACCCCAATTAAGGCACTAGAATGTATTTATATTAGCTAGAAATTGTAGGGGGGGTGGTTGTGGGGTGTGGTGGTGTTTTTTTTTTTTTTTTTTGGGACATCTCCAAAAGCTGGTCACACAGCTTACAATCTAAAGGGGGGGGGGGGTTGTTTAACCACCCACCCCAAAAAATAAATAAAACTCGCACTAATGGGTGGTGTCCATCCTGTACAGAGAGCTTGTGGCTGAAGCTGTGTAGGCAGCCTATGTCCTGTTATTAGGATGCAGAGGCTGAGTAAACACCGCTGCATGTTCCTATTGTGCGTGTGCGTGTGTGTGTGTGTGTGTGTCTGGCTGGCTGGCTGGCCCCTGGACACATTTGTGCATTCAGGACCGTTCTCCACACCTGTTGACTTGGGACTTGTGGCTGTGTTCATATAGAGCAGTGATGGTGAACCTTGGCACCTCAGATGTTTTGGAACTACGTTTCCCCATGATGTGACACTACACTGCAGAGTGCATGAGCATCATGGGAATTGTAGTTCCAAAACATCTGGGGTGCCAAGGTTTGCCATAGAGTAATGGGTATACCCGGCTGCATGAACCAACCACTCATCCACATGGCCAGATTACTTGTGTAATTGAGCCCTAAAATGTTCTAGTGAGTGGAAATTTCTATTCCACCAGAAGATCATTTTGCGAGGTCAGGTACTAGTATTGGATGAGAAGACCTGCCTTATAGTTCTTTCCAATTCATCTCAAAGATGATCAGTAGGGTTGGGGTCAAGCCTCTATGGAGGACACTTTGATTTCCTCAACCCATGTCTCTATGGATGGTGATCAGTAGGGTTGAGGTCAAGTCTCTGAACAAACCACTCAAGTTCCTCCACACCAAATTGGCCAAACTGTCTTTATGAAACTGGATTTTTACATAGGGACACTTGTGCTGGAACTGAAGGGTCTTCACCAAACTGTTGCTCCAAGGTAGGAAGTGCATGACTTCTTTTTCATATTGTAGTATTAAAGTGGTGGTCCAGGAAAAAAATTAAAAGCCAGCAGCTACATACTGCAGCTGCTGGCTTTTAATAAATGGACACTTGCCTGTCCTGGAGTCCAGCGATGTCATCAGCTGTCAAGTGCTGCCACCGCCATTGAGGATAAGGGTACCTGGCAGTGTAGCCTTTTGGCTTCATGCCAGGAACCCTACTGTGCATGCTCGAGGCCCCGCTCCTCTCCCATATTTTCCTGGTGGCCTGATTCCACAGCCGGACGTGGGAAAGGATACCTGTCAAAGACGGGTCTCCTGTCTTCCCCCCCTGAAAGGTGCCAATTGTGACACCGGAGGGGAGGAATCCGCTGAGCGGAAGTTCCACTTTAGGGTGGAGCTCTGCTTTAATCGTACACTTCACTGGAACTATATCTTGTAAGGGGGTTCACATTATTGTACCTCCCAACTTTGAGATGGGACTCGGGACACCTATTGGCAAAAATATGTAGGCATAGGAGACATACCCCTTAAAGGAGACTTGTCCCAAAAAAGTTAAAGCCACAAGTGCGTGGCTTTTTATTTATTTTTTTTATTTTCCTCTTCCTCCTACTATTCTTTCATACTGGCTTCTGGACATTACAAAAGCAGCATTTTACAGAGTGTGTGTACTATGTAAGCAAGGCTGTGATGAATGGGTTCCATTCATGACTGCTTATTTGATGTTGGCTGTGATTGGCTCAAGGTTATCATGGTACCTGACTACCCAGGACCCAGTCATACCATGCAGCCAATCACAGCACGTCAACAGTATCTAAACTGTCATGAATGTTAAACCATTGCTTATAACAGTGAGTTTCCCTGTTTATAAGCAATTGTGTTAAAAAAAATAAACAAAATCCCTGATCACCCCATACCCCTGGAGTAGTATTTCTATGGTGACACTGAACTTATCTGACAAGATGTAAAAAAACAAACTGGGGGGGGGGTGGATTTTTTCTTTCTAAAGTGACAAACTCACAACTTCAAAACTTTTCTTAATACTTTGGCCTATCTACTTTACAAAAAGGGGGGGAATATTTGTACTGTCCTGGCACTTTAGGACCTTTGTGCACTGGTCCACCTATTTAGTGGAGGGGGGGTTATATTGTGGGGTTGTTTGTCAGGGGTTGGGCTTGGCCCCTTAGCTCCTGTGAAGGAAACTCGTAAGACACCAGCATACCAAGACAATTTCATGCTCCCAACTTTGTGGGAACAGTTTGGGGATGGCCACTTCCAACATGACTGCCCACCAGTCCACATAGCGAGGTCCATAAAGACGTGGAGGAACTTGAATGGCCTGCACAGAGTCCTGACCTCAACCAATAGAACACCTTTGGGATGAATTAGAGGGGAGGCTGTGAGACAGGCCTTTTCGTCTGACCTCACAAATGCTCTTCTGGAAGAATGGTCAAACATTCCTATAGACACACTCCTAAACCTTGTGGACGGCCTTCCCAGAAGAGTTGAAGCCGTTATAGCGGCAAAGGGTGGGCCAACTCAATATTGAACCCTACGGACTAAGACTGGGATGTCATTAAAGTTTGTGTGTGTGTGTGTGTGTGTGTGTGTGTAGGCAGGCGTCCCCATACTATATTTGGTAGTATAGCATAATCTGGAATGTAAAGGGAAGCATTTTCCATAGGCTTTTCTGATGCCTTTTATGCAAAAGTGCTCTAACTTCCCTTAATGTGAAAGCAGCCAAAGTGGACCATCCCCTTCATTAAAAAAAGCATCGTACAACTTTGCATGCTGACATGCAGTGTTTTTTTTTTTTTTTTTAACCTCTTAGGTGAAGCCACAGTATGAGCAGCAGTCTGGGACTAACCCTGGAAGATTTAAGGCAATCCTCGTCAGTACTCAGCCTGTTGCCGGAACAATTTACATTTTCAAGGTAATGCTTTGGGTTTTATAGAACATTGTCAGTTTAGGGCTCAATGCTATAATGCCCCCCCCCCTCCCCCCCCAGTAATACACTATTATACATTTTATATAGCTCTAACATGTACTGCAGTGCTGTACAGAGGAAAGGAAAGCTGGTGATAAGAGCAAACACTGTTATGAGGCAAGTAAGCTAAAACCACATAATACACATACAATGTCGATTTAAAAATGATGAACCCAATGTATAGTAATATTAATCGATTAGTATTAAGAGTCCTGATGTAGAACTAAGTCCATATATAATCAGCACTGGTGGCACCTCCCTTATGAGTGAAGCAGACTCTGGCATGTGAGATAACAAGGTGCGCCCACTAAGTGCAGTATGTTGGAATCAATAAAACTTGCTATAATCATTCAAATGGCTACTAACATGCCAGGTGTGAGAAAGCGGGCATGGGGGTATCCTCTGTATGGGATGTGAGGTCACTGTAGTAGGGTCTGGAAATCCATCCAGGGGGCTGTCCCGGTGGGCTGCAGGGAGATGGAGCAGCCCGGTGTCTTGTCAGTGTCTGCCCTGTACTGCGCTTGCGCAATACGGAGAACAATGGAGATGCTGAAAGTCTCTGCTGAATGGCACCTGCGCACTTAATAGTACCTTCTGCCCTGAGTCCAGGTTCAAGCCCCACCATCCAAGTGGACATAGAGTTAGAATAAAAATTTGCTGAGTGTAGCGAGGCCGTGACCAAAGCGTGTTGAGCAAAGCGAGCCCGCAAGGGGCCCTGTTACTATGTGCTGTTTTACATCTTCTATGTCCACTTGGATGGTGGGGCTTGAACCTGTCCTCAGGGCAGAAGGTACTATTGAGTTCGCAGGCGGCCTTCATCTTCAGACTTTTGGCATCTCCTTGTCTGTGCAGTACGGGGTGGACGCGGGGTTCTCCATTCGGCCGCTCCGTAAAACAATCGCGGGGATGCCCGCGGCGATCAAGTCCGCGGGTCCCGCGACCGGACTCACGGGGGTCCCGACCAGCGCTGGGCGGCAAATTTAAAGGGACGTACATGTACGCCCATTTGCCTGCCCATGCCATTCTGTCGACGTACATCGTCGTGCGCTGGTCGGCAAGTGGTTAAAGGAGCCATTAATCTATCATATAAGAAATGCATTTAAAAGTAGAAATGCTGATCTACATCCCTTGCATCAGGGTCCCCAGAGGGACTCTCCTTCCCTTGGGGACCCCTACAGAGACTTGGACCCCAGATTCGGGGCTGTAGCCCCAAAAGCCACCCCTAGCGACGCCACTGCTTTATTATATTGAGGCCACACCAAGATTGGAGTAAAACAAATATATTAAAATGAACAAACCTCTGTTATTAACCCATCAGTCTACCTAGCTGTTGGTCTTTGCAGGATCTTCCACTTCCATCTTTGGAAACAATACTGCACTGCGGTACCTCTCAAAATGTGTTAATAGGCCTCAAGCCGACAGGCTGGCTCAGACAACCACTGACCGCAGTCCACCCAGTACCAATTCCCAGCTAAAGCTCCGTTTTTAGCTGGAATACCACCATCAGGACCCATTCCAACGATAGGTCCTGAACTCTTCCTTCTGAAAAATCTTCCTTTCCCCTCACACACCCACCACTGCCGCGACATCTGATATCCCATAAGCCTGTCACAAAAAATGCAAACAATGAAACAAGGGGATGGTGAGCTGGAGCTTTCCCTCACGCTGTGATTCATGGGGAAGGGCCTGATCTCAGCACCTTCCTAAGACACCCCCTATCTCCTGTTACCTGTACCCTGTTTCCTATGCCATGTCTGCCATTATTTTATTTAGCTTCAAGCTTCCCTTTCCAGCAGTTGTCAATTCATCAAAGGAGCTTACACTCTAATGTCCTTGTGTCAGTCCTTGCCCCACAGGAGCTTGCAAACTAAAGTAGCCCCCAGGCGCCTGAAAACTGTTCTTCTGGTAGAACTCTTAACCACTTACAGACCGGACCATTTTGCTGGTCAAAGATCAGACCACTTTTTGCGATTCGGCACTGCGTCGCTTTAACTGACAATTGTGCAGTCGTGTGACGTGGCTCCCAAACAAAATTGATGATTCCTCCCCCCCCCCCAAATAGAGCTTTATTTTGGTGGTATTTGATCACCCCTGCGGTTTTTATTTTTTGCACTATAAACAAAAATATAGCGACAATTTTGAAAATGCATTTTTTACTTTTTGTTATAATAAATATCCCCAAAAATATATAAACTTTTTTTTTTTCCCTTAGTTTAGGCCGATATGTATTCTTCTACATATTTTTGGTAAAAATTGCAATAAGCGATTGATTGGTTTGCGCAAAAGTTATAGAATTTACAAAATAGGGCTTTTTTCCTCTGTCACTTGATCAGATGTTGGCTGACATCCATCCATAGACCTCTACGGAGTTTCTCTTCAGGTCCACCCAAAAAAAAAAAAAAATTGACAGGCAGACTTGAATAGATCATCCGTGTGAAAGGGGCCTCAATCTCCACAGGTAAAACTTAAATTTTGCAAGTTGCATGTTTTTGTGTTACAGAGAAGGTCTAGGGCTGGAATTATTGCTCTCGCTCTACCGATCGCGGCGATACCTCGTATGTGGGTGCTACTGCACGTGAGCTTGCCAGGGCATGTTTAAAAATGAAAATAACTTTTTTATATTTATTTTTTTAGACTTTTTTTTTTTTTATGTCACTTTTATTCCTATTACGAGGCATAAAACATCCCTTGTAATAGTAATAAAAGCATGGCAGGGCCTCTTAAATGAGATCTGGAGTCAAAAAGACCTCATGTTTCATATTTACACTATAAAAGTGTGCAGGGGCGTAACTATAGGGGGTGCAGCAGTCGCGACCGTAACTGGGCCCTGTGCTGCAGGGGGCCCATGCAGCCCCCCCTACATATGGCCGGCAGCAGCATAGGCAACTAGGGGTACCAGTGCACCATGCACACGGGTGGCTGGAGGTGGAGGGTGACTACCAGAGCTCCACGCTCCATTATCGCACTGGCTGCTCTTGAGTTGTGCATTCCCCCGCATGACCTGTGTCCTCGGCCGGCTCCTCAGAGTACCCCTCTCCTGCTCCATGCATTGCCGCTCAGTCCGATGTCTGTTCTCCCCGGCCAGAGTACCGCCCCCCCTGAGTCCGGTCCACACTGCACTGCATACTTCTCCCGGGTAAACAAACTTTAAGCACACAGATGCAGTGCAGCCCTATGAGAGCCCCCCGGAGGTCACTGCAGGCTTGTCTGCCAGCCCCCCTCCTCCCCCGTCATACACAGATGATGAAAGGTCTTTCTGGGAGATATGCTGATCACCCGTCCAGCAGACTGGATGGAGCCCAGGCCAACATGGATGAATGTGCGACCTACAGCTTGGTCATGGTGAGTGAGAGGACCCCATCCCCCACACACCATTACATACCCCAGCCATCTCACCCTGGGGACAGGGGCCCCTTCTCACGTGGGGACAGGGAACCCTTCTCACCTGGGGGCAGTAACTTCATCTGCCCTGGAGAAAAGGACCTCATCTCTTCTGGGGACGGGGACCCCATCCTGCCTAGGGACGGTCCCCCAATGGGGCACTAAAAAATAAAAAAAAACTACTGATACCAGTGGTGGAACTACAGGGCTCACAAAGGTCATACCTGTGACCACGCCCTGGAGTTCCACCGCTGGACTTGGAGGGAAGGGCCCTGGCTGGGGTTCAGGGGGGCCCTTCATGGTTTCTTGCATCGGGGCCCTGAAGGCTCTAGTTACGCCACTGGGCGTGTGGTGGTCTGGAAATGGTTAATATAATGGTGGAATTAACTTTGTTTTTCAGGTGGACATTGGAGAGGACAAGTATATCCACGTTTGTGTCTTGGTACCTCTGCCTTTTACAGGTGAGGGACCCACTTTGTTGTCTTTCCAGACAGGTAAGACCAAGGATGATGAGCTGAGGTGTGGAGATGAGGGCCAATCGCAGTGATCAGAACCTCCCATCCTCTTCAAACTCAAAGGACCAGCGACAAGGGGGTTAAAGAGCCTGGAAGTAGATGATCTGATCTTCCAGAAATGCACTTGGCTGACGACGCACAACATCCTCCTGGACTGAGATTTCCAGACTTTAATCCTGAACACTAATGATCTATAGAACAGACGCATATTCATTTGTAATGTCCTGTTCAGTGTTATCTTATTGTAATGAGAACTGAGTAATGCAATAAAATATCTTTGAAGAGGGTTTTTGTTGCCTAAATTTGCAAATCTAAAGCCACACTTTGTAAATCTTAACTCATCTGAGCTCCCAACTTTATTCTGGACCCACCCTTACATAATTGGGGTATTTGTGTGTGGGGGGCTTTAATAATCTTAATGCTGCAGAACAGCACTTTTGCTTTTCATGCCCAGGCCCCCTCTACCACCTGGGAAGTCCACATCCAGGACTGAGGAATATTTGCATATTTGGGGGATAGTGGGGTTGTCACCTGTCCAGGATTCACCCAGACAGTCTGGGTTTTTGAATTGTGTCTGGTTTGCAGTCGGCCAGAAAACTGGACAGATTATTCAGACCAGTCTGTGGCTCCCTAAGATGGCTGGAGAGAGAATTGGGTTTCCTCCTCCCTGCAGGGGGTGATGGAGCTGGCTCAGAATTGGGAGGAAGGAGCTGCATTTTCAGTTTGCTATGGGGGGGGAAGACAACTGATGTGTGGAAGGACACCTCTGGGTACCTGATGTACTGGGGGGGGGGGGGCACCTAGGGTTGCCACTTTTTTGAATGCAAAAAAAAAAATGGAGGGGGAGGGAGTGGCAACCCTTTCATTTGTTTTTAAATACTACAAAAAACTGCATGCGACTAAAGTGTTCAGGTTTGGCTTTAAGAAAAGGTGGCAACCCTAGATGCCATGCCTGCCCAGGTGTCTATAAAGTCTTAGAACCAAGCCACATGCCAGGTCCCAGACTCTTGTAAGATCAGAGTGGCTGTGGGATAAGGAGTTCCTCATTGACCACAAAACGAAAAAGCCTATTTTTAAACTTGGTGTTTAAAAGTTATGTAGCAGTGGCTCCTGAAGAGCATGTGCTATGCGTTTTTTAAAGCTATGCCTGGACTGCAGTTTAGTTTGGGTACAATTGTCTAAATTTAGACTTCAGCATCAGTTGGACTGTGAGATGTTCAGCCTAGCCACAGAGGGCACTGTCTCTTCTGGCAGGTGTGGAACTATGGTCTGGTTAGGTGCTTAATTTACTCTCTCAGAGCCCACCTAGTGGGAGTGGCGCTCTCGCTGTGCTTTCTGGGAGAGGGTATTTAAGATGCAGACATCACGTGGTTGTGTTCCAGTCCAGAATGATGTACTGACTTCATGGTCCTGCTCCTTCTGACCAGCCCCCAGGAAGGCTATGGCCTGGGGTGCGGATCCACCCGATTTTGATGTCTCGGGCTGGCTAGCCTGAGGCAAGGAAACTAAAGGAGGATTCTGAGGTGGTTGGGTGCCGTCTCCAGTTTGGGGGAGACCCAGTGACTTCAAGCATTCCAGGGGAGGACTGTTCAGAAGACCAAGTACGGGTTGGTTTCTTAGTAAGAGCCTGGAAGGGCTGAAGTACCCAAGATAATCTGGTCTTGTGGATATTGCCAAGCTGGCTGAAAGATCCAGGTATCCTACAGGTGTTTCTAAGTCTAGTTTCCCTACGTGTTCTTAAAATGTCTGTGGCAGAGACATATTCCTGTAAGTTCTGTGACAAAGACTTTGTTCCTGAGTAAGTACCTTGTTGGCTGCTGGGCCTTGTGAGAGAGGGACTGTCCAACCTGAGTGATCATCCAGTTGCGAATGGCTATTCTCTGGGTGCAGTCAAAGTAAGCAAGTTCTTCAACATTTAGAATTTAACACTAATAGTACCCCTGGACTTCTCCAACCCTCTGATCCCAATTTATGAGACTGTTCATTGTCTACATGTTGCGAATAAAATCCATTCAACTGGATCTGTTGTCAGTCTCTTGAGTTACTGGGCCATCTATCACGGGACACCCCTATATGTGAAACGGGAACAGAAGGTAACTGTAATCCCAAATCTAACCAGCAGCTCCTTTGGGGGGGTAGTGCTACAGTTTTTTGTTAGAATATTTATTTCCCCAGTTGTCTTCCAGGACAGCCCTTGAGAGATGGAGTACCTCCCATCGCCACAGGAAACACATTGCCAATCAGTTCAAAAGGCAGACCTTCAGGTCCCTGGTCAGTCATTTGTGTTTCCTCCGTCGGAGGAACACGTTGCTTGAAGGAACCAGGAGGACTACATCTCTCAGGGGCTGCCTGAAGAGGGTGAACCTGCGCTGGGGGACTGGGTCCTGTCTGGCAGGTTCTCTGCTAGTCCATATTTTTTCTCTTTTTAGGGCTCGGGTACTGTCCAGCATTGTAGGAGCTGACCCGCTCCCTTCCTCTCTCCAGTGCCGAGGTGGCCAGCGTCAGGCTGATGCGAGTTGCCCCTGAGAGCAGTGCGGCAGCCTGTGTCCTCCTCTGCGCTGATAGCGGTGGGGGTCGGAGACGCCGTTGCGTCATTTCCGGCGGACCCGCGTCATCCCTGTGTGCTGAGACTCCGGTTCCGGGTCTCTGAAAGGCACAGGGAGGAAGAGGAAAGCCCACACTGTGCCTGTTCGATCCCGCCAGCGTCCAGCTGCACCGGACTGGCGGCGGGATCCGGATCTCAAGGGGGACCATGGAGGCTAATCCCCAGGACGCTCCGGGGGAGGCAGGCACCAGTCAAAACCAGGTAGGCTGCTGGGCACGTCATTACACTGGTGGTTGGTGGTAGTGCTAAGGCTGGGACTTGTAGTACACCAGGGCGGTGTTCACTTAACAGATCGGGTGATTGTGTGTGTGGTGGTACAGCACAGGTGTTCCCTAGCATATTAAGTCTAATTACTAAGGATTCCCTCTTTCTTGTTTCAGACTAAGGAAGCCCCAAGGGAAGATAAATCTGGCCGCAAAAAATGTCCAAACTGTGGAAATAGGTTATCTTCGGGTTCTGGTAAAGCCTTATGCAAACAGTGTATTGCAGGCATTCTCAAAACAGAGGCAGATTCCCCCTTGGCTAAGTTTCTGGGCTCCTTTTAAAGAGGAAATGGCTTCAACTTTTAAATCACTTCGTGATTTGATTACGGACGAATCTCCTCCTCACCATGCCTTACGACACCTAGTTCCGGGGAGCCCCGTATAGTCAGGGAGCATAGCCCCGCCTTAGTTAGTCCTGAATCCTCTGACGTTAATTCAGATCAAGATGAGGATCAGGCTGTAGCTAACAAAGTATAAGCTTTCTCTTGAGGAGCTTTTGAGCGCCATTTATGATACGCTGGAAATTGATGTAAAAGAGACTCCATTATCCAGGCATGATTTAATGTATGAGGCTATGGGGAAGAGGAAGGTGAAAGTTTTTCCCATACATAAGGTACTTTCTGATCTGGTTCTTAAGGAGTGGTCTGAACCAGACAAAAAAGTCTTTCCCAATTCCTTAAAAAGAAGGTTCCCTTTTGACGAGAGCCCAGAGGCGGTCTGGAATAAGAATCCAAAACTAGACGCACCTCTTTCCAAGGTCTCAAAGCAATCTGACTTGGCCTTCGAAGACATGGGTCACCTAAAGGATCCAATGGATAGAAGGACAGATGTGGTCCTAAAGAGGGCCTGGAATGCCTCCATGGCCGGGTTAAAACCAGCTCTAGCCACATTTTGTGTGGCTAGAAATTTGGAGTTCTGGCTATCACAGCTGCAAGAGCATCTAAAAGCAGGCACTCCTAGGGCTGAGCTATTAAAGACCTTTCCTATGCTCTTTAAGGCCATGAGTTTTATCTCTGATGCCTCCACTGATTCAGTGAAATTTATGGCTAAAACAGAAGCACTTTCAGTGGCAGCTAGGAGAGCGGTGTGGATGAAGACATGGGGTGGTGGCATCCAAATCTCGCTTATGTAGTGTCCCTTTTACAGGGGATTTGGTCTTTGGCTCTGAATTGGATACCGCCTTAGAAAGGATGGCAGACAGGAAGAAGACTTTTCCCATCAAAACGAAAAATTTTCAAAGAAAAATTTTTCGTCCCTTTAAGGAACCCTCCAAAGGGGAGGAGTTCAAGCCTAAAAAGCACTGGACAGGTCAAAAAGGAAAGGGAAAAGGGGGCTTACTTTTTAGCCGCCCCAGCCAGGCCCCTAAGCCCCAGTGACGTCAGGCTCCCTGTGGGGGGAAGGTTATCAAGCTTTCTTCCACAATGGGAGAAGATAACCTCAAACAAGTTTGTTTTAAACATAATAAAGAAAGGGTATGCACTAGAGTTTCAAAACTGCCCACCCTCAAAGTTTCTGTTAACAAAACTCCCGAGCCATTCAGAGAAGGCCAGGGCTTTACCTTTGTTGATAGGGGAAATGGTGGATCAAGAGGTATTGACACCAGTCCCCGTTCAGGAGCAGGGGGACGGTTTTTACTCTCATATATTTGTGGTAAAAAAAAGCCGTCTGGGAAGTTCAGACTGATTATGAACCTCCACCCTCTGAATCTCTCCATCCGATACAAGAAGTTTCGGATGGAATCGATCTATTCAATAAGGAATCTTCTCCAAGAGGGAGTATTTATGGCTACCCTGGATTTAAGGGACGCTTATCTGCATATACCTATAAGGAAGGAATGCCAGAAATTTCTTCGCATTGCTATTCAGATGCAAAGATTTATCATTTTCAGTGCAGAGCTCTTCCATTCGGACTGTCAGCCTCCCCGAGAATCTTTACCAAAGTTCTCGGGGAAGCATTAGTTCCGTTAAGACTTCAGTCGGTCTCGATCATTCCATATCTAGACGACTTACTACTGATGGCCCACTCGGAGAAAAAGCTCTCTCAGGACTTACAGTTAACACAACTCAGTTTAGGACAGCTGGGATTGATTATCAGTCAGGAAAAATCCAAGACTGTTCCTACTCAGGAGATCCTATACCTAGGCTACAAAGTCAGCTCAGTGGAGAAAACGATAGTTCTGCCGGAGGAAAAGATTTTGAACCTTTGGCGCAGAATCTCTTTTCTCCAAACCTCTTCCAAGTGCATAGTCAGAGAGATCATGTCAGTGCTAGGCCTCATGATGGCAGCCATTCCAGCTGTGCAATGGGCCAGGTTCCATCAAAGAGACCTCCTGGGTTTCTTGCTAAATCACTTGAAGGGCAAGGAGTTGGAGGAAGAGGTATCACTTCCCAGAAGAATAAAACGCAGGGAAGAACGCAGGGAACCTAAACAAGGGGGGTACTCTGACCACAGATGCGAGCAGTTGGAGTTGGGGAGCTCATCTTAACTCAGACTGGGCCCAGGGCCTGTGGACTCAGGAGGAGAGGCTTCTCTCTTCCAATTGTAAGGAGTTAGCGGCAATCCTCAGGGCCATTTTGGCCTTCCAGACCTTGCTACAGGGTCATCATCTACAGGTCCGCTCAGACAATATGATGGCTGTAGCATATCTGAACAAACAAGGAGGTACCAGAAGTCCTCGTTTAATATCAGTGGCCAGGCACATTTTTCAGTGGGCAGAGTCCAATCTAAAATCCATTTCTGCGATTCATTTGAAGGGGGAGATGAACAGCACTGTGGACTTCTTGAGTCGACAACAAGTATCGAATCAAGAATGGTCACTACATCCAGAAGTTTTCAATCTGATAGTAACTCACTGGGGAAGGCCAGTAGTGGATCTTTTTGCAAACATGTCGAATGCAAAAGTCCAAAATTTTTGCTCTCTATGCCCAGGGGATTGTCCCTTGGCAGTAGATGCTTTTCAAACTCCATGGTCGTTCAGCCTGGCATATGCGTTTCCGCCTCTCCACCTTATCCCAAGGGTTCTAGCAAAGTTCCTTGAGGAGGAGACTTGCTTAACCACTTGCCGCCCACCCTATTACAAATAGACGGTGGCAAAGTGGTTTCATAATCCTGACCGGACGTCATATGACGTCCTCAGGATTATGAGCCGCTGCGCGCCCCCGGGGGCGCGCATCGCGGCGATCGTTGTTGCGGGGTGTCAGTCTGACACCCGGCAACTATGATCTCGGTAAAGAGTCTCCGACGGAGACTCTTTACCACGTGATCAGCCGTGTCCAATCACGGCTGATCACAGTGTAAATGGGAAGAGCCGGTGATCAATTATCAGCACACCCCCCCCCCATGGATGCCAACACTGGACCACCAGGGACGCCACCAGACCACCAGGGAAAAGGTAATCCTCCCTAGACCACCAGGGATGCCAATGGTCAGCACAATGGATGCCAATCAGTGCCCATAATGGATGCCAATCAGTGCCCACAATGGGCATCACTGATTGGCATGCATTATTGTTTGGCACTGATTGGCATCCATTAGTACAGTATAACACCAATGCCGCCTATGAGCGCCCACCTGTGCCGCCTATGAGTGCCCACCTGTGCCTCCTATCAGTGCCCACCCATGCCCATCTGTGCCGCCTATCCATGCCCATCTGTGCCGCCTATCCATGCCCATCTCTGCCGCCCATCCATGCCAATCCGTGCCAGCTATCAGTGTCCATCCGTGTCGCCCATCCGTGCCGCCTATCAGTGCCACCTATCAGTGTCCATCAATGCCACCTCATCAGTGCCACTTCATTGGTGCCCATCAGTGCCGCCTTATCAGTGCCCATCAGTGTAGCCCCATCAGTGCCCATCAGTGAAGGAGAAAACGTACTTATTTACAAAGTTTTGAAACTGAAACAAAAAAAAAACATTTTTTTTTTCAAAATTTTCGGTATTTTTTTATTTGTAGGGAAAAAATAAAAACCGTAGAGGTGATCAAATACCACCAGAAGAAAGCTCTATTTGTGGGGAAAAAATGATAAAAATTTCATTTGGGTACAGTGTAGCATGACCGCGCAATAGTCATTCAAATTGCGACAGCGCTGAAAGCTCAAAATTGGTCTGGGCGGGAAGGTGTTTAAGTGCCCTGTATTGAAGTGGTTAATCCTGGTGGCACCATATTGGCCCAAAAGGCCATGGTTTACAATGCTGCTACAGCTGTCGGACCAGCCTCCACTGAGACTCCCCTGCAGACGAGATCTCCTGTCGCAGGGACCTCTTTTTCACCCTCAGGTAACCTTGTTGAACCTCTCGGCGTGGTTACTGAGGAGGAAATCTTGAGAAGTAAGGGTCTGACGGATAGGGTGATTCAGACCCTGTTACAGAGTAGAAAACCAACTACCAGGGCTATATATAGGAAAGTCTGGAGAAAATTCAATAGTTGGTTGGACAACTGTGGGAGGAAGGGCATGCACACAGCTGATATCCTTCAGTTCTTACAAGAGGGGGTAGACAAGGGGTTAACCCCTAGTACTATCAAGGTTCAGATAGCTGCCTTAATCGTGTACTTAGAAAGACGTTTGCAGGAAGATCCCTTCATTTCTAGGTTTTGTAAAGCAATCTCTAGACGTAAACCAGTCAGAGTCAACCAAACTCCTTCCTGGGATTTAGCTGTCGTTCTGAAAGCTTTCTTAGGATCTCCTTTCGAACCTATATCAGAGTCCTCTCTAAGATTGGTCACATTCAAGACAGTCCTGTTGGTAGCAATCACTTCAGCCCGTAGGGTTAGTGAGATGCAAGCTTTTTCAATAAGAGAACCATTCCTACAGATCTTGGAAGACAGAGTAATTCTAAAGACAGACCCTGGGCTCTTGCCAAAAGTGGCATCTAAATTTCACAGGACGCAGGACATTGTCCTTCCTTCCTTCTGTCAGAATGCATCAAATAAGAAGGAGGAAACCTTTCATTTGTTGGATGTTAAATGTTGTATTTTAGAATACCTTGAAGTGACAAGTCCGTTTAGAATCTCAGATTCCCTTTTCATCCTTTTTTCAGGTCAACGCAAAGGACAGAAGGCCTCAAAAGCCGCCATAGCTAGGTGGATCAGGTTAGCTATAGCAGAGGGCTATAGAGCAATGGACAAAGATCCTCCTAAGGGTGTTTGGGCCCATTCCACAAGGGCATTGGCGGCTTCTTGGGCAGAAAGGGCTGGTGCTACCCCGGAGCAAATTTGTAAGGCAGCCACGTGGTCAAGCTTTTCCACCTTTACAAAACATTATCGACTGGATCTAATGTCCAGTCAGGATCAGGCTTTTGGGAGGAAAGTCCTCCAGGCCGTGGTCCCACCCTAATCTGGTAAGTACTTAGGTATCCTCTCAAGGGCTGTCCTGGAAGACCACTGGGGAAAACTGGAGTTAGTACTCACCGGTAACTCCTTTTCCATGACAGCACGATCCCACCCTTTATTTTTTTCACAAGCTTAATACAATAACGATGTTGTTTGGTGTGGTTATGTTGTTGTGTTTTACAGTTCCATCCTTCGGTTCTTGGTAAATGACTGACTAGGGACCTGAAGGTCCGCCTTTTGAACTGATTGGCAATGTGTTTCCTGTGGCGATGGGAGGGACTCCATCTCTCAAGAGCTGTCCTGGAAGACCACTGGAAAAGGAGTTACCGGTGAGTACTAACTCCAGTTGTTTGGCCTAATGTCATGGACACATGACCGGACTTTCCGGCAGCCTAGGTTCGATGGTCTTCCCGCTGGACTTTCAGCGGACTCTTAATGGACTTTCCTAATGAACGGACTTGGACACACACAATCACACCAAAGTCTGAAAGATTCGAACATGATGACTTATGATCGGACTAGAATAAGGAAGTTCATAGCCAGTAGCCAATAGCCTGTCGGACTAGCATACAGACGAACTGATTTTTCGGCCGGACTCGAGTCCGGCGGAAAGATTTGAAACCTGTTTTAAATCTAAAGTCCGTCCGGTGGACTTAGAAAGAAGTCTTGACTCAAAATTGTCCCCAGGACTGCCCGTCTGTGTGCTAGTCCGCCGGACTTTTGAAATGAACGGACTTGCCCACACACGGAGTGAAGTCCATTTTGAACGTGGCTCCAGGTAGATGGAACTAGCGAAGGAAGTCAATATTGCCGCCTCTGTTGTCAAGATTAACACCTTGCTAGCCCCCAAAGTCCATAGCAGACCCTTATCTGAGCACGCAGCCTGGTCAGTCAGGAAAGGGGGTGGGGATGAGCGAGCGCCCCCCCCCCCCTCCTGCTGAGTCGTACCAGGCCACGATCCCTCAACATGGGGGGGTGCTTTGGGGAAGGGGGGCCCTGCACCCCCCACCCCAAAGCACCTTGTCCCCATGTTGATGAGGACAAGGGCCTCTTCCAGACAACCCTGGCTGTGGGTCTGCAGGCGTGGGACTTATAATAATCCAGGAGCCCCCTTTAATAATGATGTACCCCTACCCATTCACCTGGGGGAAAAAAAGTGTACATAAAAAAACACAACACAGGTTTTTAACTAGATGCCGACTGCCGGCCATCAAATGAAGGCCAGACGGCGCACCTATTGTGGCCGGAGGCCGTCATATGCACGTGCGCGCGCATCCCTGTTTCTTCGGTGGCGGCGTGTCACGCAGACACCGCTCACCACCGAAGGGGGTGAACAGCCATTCGTTATGGCTGTTTACCACGTGATCGGCCGTGATGAAGTCACGGCCGATCACAGATGGTCACACCCCGAACGTGCACGGCGCATGCGCGTGATCGTGAACACTGCTCGTCACCAACGCTGGTAAACAGCCATTGGCCGGCTGTTTACCCACGTGATCGGCTGTGATCCTTTCACAGTCGATCAATAAAATGTAAACAAACCGCGGTAACGGGATGTTGCCGGGTTCTCCTCCTCACACACCAATCGTGTGTGAGGAGGAGATTGCGGTAACATCTCGTTACCGCATACAGTAAACACCAATCATACTGATTGCCCCCCCAATAAAGAGGACCTATCACCACCCCTCATAGTACCTGTCAATCACAGTCCATCAGAGTACCTGTCACAGTCCATCAGAGTATTTGAGTACCTGTCCCAGCCCATCAGAGTACCCGAGTACCTGTCCCAGCCCATCAGAGTACCCGAGTACCTGTCCCAGCCCATCAGAGTACCTGAGTACCTGTCCCAGTTCATCTGAGTACCCGAGTACCTGTCCCAGCCCATCAGAGTACCCGAGTACCTGTCCTGGCCCATCAGAGTACCCGAGTACCTGTCCCGGCCCATCAGAGTACCCGAGTACCTGTCCCGGCCCATCAGAGTACCCGAGTACCTGTCCCGGCACATCAGAGTACCCGAGTACCTGTCCCGGCACATCAAAGTACCCGAGTACCTGTCACGGCCCATCAGTGTACCCGAGTACCTGTCACGGCCCATCAGGGTACCCGAGTATCTGTCACGGCCCATCAGGGTACCCGAGTACCTGTCACAGTCCATTAGAGTACCCGAGTACCTGTCACAGCCCATCTGAGTACCCGAGTACCTGTCACAGTCCATCAGGGTACACGAGTACCTGTCACAGTCCATTAGAGTACCGAGTACCTGTCACAGTCCATCAGGGTACCCGAGTACCTGTCACAGCCCATCTGAGTACCCGAGTACCTGTCACAGTCCATCAGAGTACCGAGTACCTGTCACAGTCCATTAGAGTACCGAGTACCTGTCACAGTCCATTAGAGTACCGAGTACCTGTCACAGTCCATCAGGGTACCCGAGTACCTGTCACAGCCCCTCTGAGTACCCGAGTACCTGTTCCAGTCCATCTGTGTACCAGAGTACCTGTCACAGTCCATCTGAGTACCCGAGTACCTGTCACAGTCCATATGAGTACCTGTCACCGCCCTTCAGAGTACCCAAATACCAGTCACTAAACCTTCAGAGTACCTGTCACCAGGCCATCAGAGTACCTGAGTACTTGTCACCAGGCCATCAGAGTACCTGAGTACTTGTCACCAGGCCATCAGAGTACCCGAGTACCTGTCACCAGGCCATCAGAGTACCCGAGTACCTGTCACCAGGCCATCAGAGTACCCGAGTACCTGTCACCAGGCCATCAGAGTACCCGAGTACCTGTCACCAGGCCATCAGAGTACCCGAGTACCTGTCACCAGGCCATCAGAGTACCCGAG
Organism: Lithobates pipiens; assembly: GCF_037356315.1. Taxonomy (NCBI): domain Eukaryota; kingdom Metazoa; phylum Chordata; class Amphibia; order Anura; family Ranidae; genus Lithobates; species Lithobates pipiens. Next base: position 23,271,925 of record NW_027507748.1, read on the forward strand.
TACCTGTCACCAGGCCATCAGAGTACCCGAGTACATGTCACCAGGCCATCAGAGTACCCGAGTACCTATCTCCAGCCCATCAGAGTACCCGAGTACCTATTTGCAGCCCATGTCTCATAGAATATATGTTGGGTTGTTTGCTTTCCAAAATGGAGTCATTTTGTGGGTAATTGCACTGTCCTGGTGGTCCAGGACCTTCAAAAGTGCGATGGGTAGGAATGAAATGAGATGTGTCATTTATGCTCCTAGAACGCCTGAACGTACTACTTCAATGTTGGGCCTCTCTATGTGGCCAGGCTGTGTAAAAGTCCTACACATGTGGTATCGCCATACTCGGGAGGAGTAGCAGAATGTATTTTGGGGTGTAATTTTTGCTATATACATGCTATGTGTTAAAAATATCTTATAAATTGACAATTTTGTGTAAAAAAAAAATGCGTTTTAATTTTTTTACACATATTCCAAAAACTTCTGGAAAAAAATTAACCATTCAAAAGACTCACTATGCCTCACAGATTATACGTTGGGGTGTTTGCTTTCCAAAAGGGGGTAATTTTATGGGAAATTCCATTGTCCTGGTACTCCAGGGACTTCAAAAGTGTAATAGGTGGTTGAGAAATGAGATGAGTCATTTTTGCTCGTAGAACATCTGAAGGTACTACATCAATGTTGGTGCTCTGTATGTGGCCAGGCTGTGTAAAAGTCTCACACATGTGGTATCGCCGTACTCGGGAAGAGTAGCAGAATGTATTTTGGGGTGTAATTTGTTGTATGCATATGCTGTGTGTGAGAAATAACCTGATAATATGACAATTTAGTAAAAAAAAAAATAAAAAAAAAAATCTTCATTTTGCAAAGAATTGTGGGAAAAAATGACAACTTAAAAAAACTCACCATGCTACTTACTTAATACCTTGGGATGTCTACTTTGTAAAAAGGGGTTATTTGGGGGATATTTGTACTTTCCTGACTTGTTAGTGTCTCAAGAAATGAGGTACACCTGATGTACTGAAGGCCTGATCAGAAGTGATCAATTTTCAGTGATTGGCACCATAGTTTGTAGACTCTATAACTTTCACAAAGACCAAATAATATATACTAATGTGGGTTATTTTTACCAAAGATATGTAGCAGTATAAATTTTGGCCAAAATTTATGAAGAAAAATTACTAATTAGCAAAATTTTTTGACAGAAACAAAGAAAAAGGCATTTTTTTCACAAAATTTACGTTTTATTTTATTTATAGCACAAAAAATAAAAAACCCACTAGTGATTAAATACCACTAAAAGAAAGCTCTATTTGTGTGGAAAAAAGGACGCAAGTTTCATATGGATACAGTGTTGGATGACTGAGTAATTGTCATTCAAACTGTGAGAGCGCTGAAAGCTGAAAATTGGTCTGGTCAGGAAGGGGGTGTAACTGCAATGTATTGAGGTGGTTAAAGTTCTTTATTAGACAGCTCCGGGGGTCTTCTCGTTGGACTCCTCTGCTATTTTCTGCTCTTTTGCTAGCTCTTTTACTAGCGGAGGGGCCCTTCTTTCTCCTTCGTCACCGCCGCCTGGGGGTCTTCTTCCGACTTCGGGGGGTCTTGTCGCTCTCTTCGGTTCTTCTTGCCGGGCCTCCGCTTTCTTCTTCCAGCTCTTTAACTAGCGTTGGCCCGGTCTTCTGTTGCTGTTGCCGCCACCGCCTTCTTCTTCTTCCTTCTTCTTTCTCTTCTTCCGATGTTGACACAACGCTCTCTCTGGCCATAATGGCAGGGACGCGTTGTGCGGTGACTTATATAGGGATAAGGGGCAGGGTCACCGGGTGATGTCACATGGTGACTCCGCCCCTTATGATGTCACAGTCCCAGCATCCTCCAGGACCTGATAGTCTGATCATGTGTACGCGGCTTTAGAGTCTGAAAAAGACTTGAGACTGGGACAGAGGTTCACCTTTCAGCAGGACAACGACCCTAAACATACAGCCAGAGCTACAATGGAATGGTTTAGATCAAAGCATATTCATGTGTTAGAATGGCCCAGTCACAGTCCAGACCTAAATCCAATTGAGAATCTGTGGCAAGACTAGAAAATTGCTGTTCACAGATGCTTTCCATCCAAGCTGAGCTATATGGCAAAGAATGGGCAAAAAATGTCCCTCTCTAGATGTACAAATCTGGTAGAGACATCCCCAAAAAGACTTGCAGCTGTAATTGCAGTAAAAGGCAGCTCTACAAAGTATTGACTCCGAGGGGCACCATACAAAAGTACCCCCCACACTTTTCACATATTTATTTGTAAAAAAAATTTGAAAATCATTGCCCTTCCACTTCACAAATATGTGCCACTTTGTGTTGGTCTATCACATAAAATCCCAATAAAATACATTTAAGTTTTTGGTTGTAACATGACAAAATGTGGG